>NC_041787.1:2411228-2717457 GCF_900090045.1 Plasmodium malariae | reverse complement strand
GACAACTGTACTACTTGAAGAACATCTATTTAATAATTCCTTTTTTTCTGTCCTTATATTTTCGTTATGTGATATATCTTTTCTTTTAGGAACTTTATTATTTGGTACATTTTCTTTTAGCCCTGTAATTAATGAATCATTATCATGTTTATGTTTTGCTAATAATCGATAATTTCTTGTATTTATTTTTTTATGAAATTTGCATTTTTCCTTCAGAGGTTTGTTAGAAGTTATCTAAAAACACATATTAAATATTTATTATTTAAACATAATAAAAATATCAAACTAAAAAATTACATAAATAAAAAAAAACAAAACACAAAAAATATAAATAATAAAAATATCCTTAAATAATAGTATCATACCATATCACTGTTATGATAACATATCCACGTTAAAAGAACAAAGACGCAAATTTTAAAAAATATGATTGACTTAAGGTTTTGTTCCATGATATACATTTTTAGAATTGTAATATATACCGTGATGACTAAATTTTCATTAATATAGTATACTTCTAATTATAAATTATGCTACATTTATTTCTCTAATATTTTATTTATATATTTTTATAAAAATCTAATAAAATATATATAACTACAATGTATTTTAAAGCAGACATAAAAAATTAAAACGTAAAATATATATTAAAAAATTACTAACTTAATTATATATTCAAATAATTAATTTTAATAAAAATAAACAAATTTGAATTTATTCAAGAATATTTTAATACATAATTTAATTATATAATATAAGAAATTAATTGAATTGTTGTTTTACTAATCCTTAAAAATATGAATTAAATAAAATATATGTTATCTAAATATTTCTAAATATTAAATTCATCTAGTATATGGAATATACAAAATATAATATGTATAGATTATAGATAATACAGTATCCAATGTATCAAGAAGATAATATATAATTAGGAATTTATTTTTCATTTAATAATTCTAAATTTATTGACATTATATTATGAAAATACCGTTTATTAATTAGTAATACAAATTGTTATAATAATATCATAATAATGATAAGAAAACGAAGAAATATTTTATATAACTTTTTACGATATATTAGATATAACACTTTCAATGGTTAAAGGACTACATTTCAATTAAAATAAAGAACTAATTACTTCAACCAAATCTACGAAAAAATTCATATTTTTATGTAAAAAACATAATAATGTTTTATACAATAATTTTTGAAAATTATGATTTTTAGTTAAGTTTATCTCATATTATAATTTATAAATGAAATGTCTTCAAATAATTGTGCCTAATTATTTCTTTACATTTTTTTAATTAGATATACATATGTAGAAAAAAAATTCATAAAATAAAATAAGAAAAAAAAAACAAAAAAAGTGTTTTTTCATTAAATGGATTTCTATCATAATAATCTTGGTTCACTAACTTATTTTTGTTAAGTGTTTCAATAATTAAAATGTATATATTTTTACTTATCTATTTATTATATCGTAGATATTTATGTAATTTATAAAAATTCAAATGAATTAGAAGTGACAGAAGTAATATAATAATATAGTATAAGTTTATATCTATTAAACTATTCTTATAACACTGTAATTCTGTGTATTTATGATTTGTAACGTACATACATTTAACAAATCAGAATAATACAAATGAACCTAAACAACTTCATATGAAATCCTCGACATCTAGAACCTAATGTATTAGTATATATTTTCTTTTTTATAATATGTTAACTTAATTTTTAAATATATTATTCATTTTATTTAACAATGTATTAAGATAAATATGTGGTTTAGGACATCAAAAAATTCAGTTGATAAATCGGAAAAGAACAAATAATAAATAACTCCAAATAAAAAGCAATTATTTTTAAAAATGCTATATTAATTCTATTAAAAAAAAAACTAAAACTAAAAGATGAATGTTAATAAAAAATAATACAAATAATTTTTAACGATACATATAATTTGAATCATATATTTGATATATACATACAAGAAATTTTAAATAAAAAAATAATTCGCTAAACATATATTTGCACGTAGTTTATTAAGCCTTTTTAATATGAATTATATATTATGACTTCCTTTAATTTCATGAATGCACATATTTCTTTTAATGAATTAATATTCATTATGTTTCTTTACTCAAATATAAAAGATTGTTGTCACAACTTTTACTTCATTTACATTATAAAAATTTAAATATAAATAAATAAAAGACAAATAATATTAAGGAAAATGTAAAAACAGTTATAAATAAGTATTTTTTAACTGCATATAAAATTTTGTTTATTACATTTTTATTTATAACTATACAGTTATAATCTACAAAGCAGTTTTTCTATCTTATGTTACAGAGTTTTTTTTTTTCTTTTCTCTATTCTACATATTAGAATATTTTTCCATTAATTTTATTTTGATTTACAGTTGTTTCCACTCAGTATGTTCATGATTAAATATTAATATTATTAAAAAAATATATATAATTAAAATATATCTAATGATTTATTTTAAATAGAAAATATTCTGAAAAATTTTTAAAAATCAATCAAGTTAAAATAGATAAAAGATGTTCATGGAAGTATTTTATAATTTTTAATACGTAAACTTTTTTGGATTCATATTGACAAACATATATGTAATTGTATAACGTATTATTAACGTACATAGAAATGGAACAAATGATTCTCATGTTTTATTTTTCTTACACTTTAAAAGTTTTTTATATAATATTACAACTACTTTTCTTATTTATATTCCTCTTCTTTACTACATAGAAATTGAATCAAATAGAAATAATATTTGATTCCATAAAAAAAATATTTAAACTACAATAAATTAAATATATATATATTTTTTTTTTGACTTTTTTTTATCGTTAAATTTTTTATAAATCTTGCTAAAGCATAATATTATATATTACAGCATAATTCATTTATTACATCATAATAATTATAAAATTTATATTATGTAATTAAAAGTATAATTCTATAGGATGAATTATAAATATAAATAATGAAAAGAAAATAATTATTATTATTCTAACTTTTACATTATAAAAAGTTAACACAATTGGTTTAATAATATTATATTTTCACCATCATTTTATTTGATGGAATTTATATAAAAAATTTTCTCTAATTATATTTTTGTCATTTTACATCTTTTACAAGAATATTATATTATGTTCTCTTTAAATGTATTTTTTTATTTTCACTTTCTTAACAGTTATATTGTACTTATAAATAGTGTGATTTTTTCTTAAGTTAATTTGTTTGAGTTTATAAAATTAAATAACGAATATTTTAAAACTGTATATATTTAAATGACAAAAAATATTATATTAAGCTTATTTCATTTAAAACAAATGTGGAAAAGATATAAGAATGTTTATTATTTTAAAATAAATATAAGAATTAATATTAAATTACTTAAATGATAATATAATGGAACAAAAATTATCACTATGGAACAACTTAAAATATAATTATGTGTAAAATATACTATCATAGTTAAAAAAAAGATTAGTACTACATTTAATTTTAATAAATATGTTAATGTTTTCATTCTATTATCTTTGCTTTTGTATTATTATTTCATTTTAATATATTGATATATTTTTAGGAATTCATTTTGTATACACTGTTGATTAACCTATTATTTATTTTAATAATACATGAAATAGTAAAAACATAGTACTTCGGACTATTTATCACTATTTATTTAGATAAAAATTAATATATTCTTGTTTATTCTTAATTTATATTTAATAATGCAGTTAATGAAAACTTTCAGAATATCTTTTAGTTAATTCAAGAAAATAAAAAATTGAGAACTTTATAATAACTGATGAATAATAATATGTAAACAATAAGTATATATATGTTACATGAACATTTTAATTTATGCTTTTAATTATGTCTTTTTATTGTTTAAATATGATATCGCAATGCTTTTGGTAAAATTTCTTCGTAATTTTGCTCATATTTATGTCTATATAAAAAGAGTTTATTTAAATTTCTAATTAATTGTATGTATAATTGATAATCTGAACACTTTTGTATAAGTTTTTATTTAGGAATCACTTGATATAATATAATGAATCAACAATACCATTATGTAAAATGTAGTACTTCATATTGTAATTATCCTACTACATAGTTTATACCGTTAATATTATTTTATAATATTTATCATTCAACTTTCTCTCATTACACATTCCAAAAGATATACGTAAATCACTAAAAAATTATATATATTTTTTTTTTATACAGTCATTAGAAATGACTTAATTGAATATGCACCTAAAAAGTAAGCTATATATAACTTAAAACTAGTATCAATATATAAATGAAAGTGCAATTCATATTAGTTTAACTTATTATATCTAAAATAAAAAATATTTGTTAATCCAAAAACTTGTCAATTTTCGTATTTGTAGTTTAATAAATGTAAATTTTTTTACCATGTAAGAAAACAAATATGTATTTCAGAATTTCAATAAAATACATTAAATAATTTGATTATATTTATGCTTAATATTCTAGAAATTATATAAGATATTATATGCCTTGTGTCACTATATTCTGACTAAATAGCAAAACAAAATTTATAAATACTGAGCTATAATTTGTGAATTTATTAAAAATTCAAAAAAATGTAATAGAATATTTTAAAAGCATATAATATAAGCTATTCATATATAAAATAAAAAATAAATAATATTATTAATAACACGAAATTACTTGCTAAAATATGAAGTAAGAACTATTTTAATTTATAGTTTACAAAGACAAGCGTATTTCTTATGTGAAAAACTTCAAAAGTTATGCATAAAAAAGGGTTCTGTTAATTAAGATAAAATGGAAAAAATAAACTTAATTATTAAGTAATTTTAAAATATGAATTTCAAATTGAATACAAATAATTCTTAATATTTTCTCATAATAAAAAAGAAATATTGTTTAATTATAATATTATTCAACCAGCACAATTGAGAAATTAACACTTTCAACATATTATTATTTGCTATAAATATAAACTTTTTTTTTACTTCAGGAAGAAATCATGAAATAAATCTTATTTATTGATAAAATTTTTACTCACTAATTATAAAATATTTTCTAGGATATATTAAATGACATTAATGAGTAATTTAAAGTTTTTACCAGTTACTAATATAAAAATGATTTAAATTATATTAAAGATATTTTATACGATATATAAATAAATAATATTAAACAAAAAATATGTATAAAAAAAATTTTAGAATTGATCTATCAATTTTTGATTAAATTTAATTCAATAATTTTTTCTTTTAAAGATGCAAAAATATAAGTAAATTACATAGTTTATTTATATAGTAATATTCAGTATAATATATATATATGCTAAATGTTTACAGAAATGAATTAACTTTGTTACTAAACACAATAATAAAATGATAAATTGATTTAAATATTCATCTAATTTTGACGAATTAAAATTTTCAAGGTAGTATAGAGTTATAAATAAGCCGTATTTTACAATTTATGCTGCTTTATTAAATATTCATAATTTCACATATATACGATGCAAAAATAACTAAAAATAGTTTATATGCTTGTTTTTATAAAGGATATATTTGCATCATATTTCAGATAAAATCTATTTTATATAATTTATATTAGATTTTCTTTAGATAAAATGTACATATATAAATACAACAAAATATATTAAAACTATTCGTATAATACATAACAGGGTATATTTATTTTGTATTTAAATTCATAATATATTTACTTAAAAACCTAAAAAAATAATAATTTTATACTATAAAAAGATATAAAGTAAAAACTCTTATACAAATATAAGTTATCACAGTTATAAATAATTTTATGAATTGTAATATTATATATTTATAATAAAGAACGAATATAAATATTTATAGGATTATATTTGAATATACAAATATATATCTTATCTCATAATACTTAATTCATCTACAGAAATAATTTAAAATATAATTTCGAAAACTTCAAAACTATTAAAATAAAAAAAGAAAAAAAGAATATATATTTTTATTGTTTCGTATAAAACAGACCAGATGTACAAACGGGCATTTACAATAATTTACAAATTATAGGTGTGCTTATTAAGTATATCATTAAAAATATTATAGTTATTACTTCATATTAAAGAATTCTTTACAAAAATATAAGTATTAATTATTATTCGTTTTGCTCTGTCATTAACTTAATTTTATTATATTTTTCATTATTTCTTAAGATTTTATAAATCGCTATTATAAGGATAATTCCTAATATAATGAAAACTACTGCAAATAATATTAGATAGATTTGTCCTTCTTCTAAACTTGTTATATTTTTTACAAAAACTATAATAGCTTTATCTGTTTCATATCGTTGTGAATCTAAATTTTTTACGGACAATTCCAATCCCCGTTTTATTGGTAATACTATTCCCATAAGAAAAAAAATAAAAAATAAAGCAATTCCAAATCCGTAATTTTTCAATTTAATTTTTTTTAAAGCTATACCACCAATTCTTCTTTTTTTTTCAAGAAAATTATCATAATCTTTTTTTTTAATCCATTTTTTTTCAAAATGGAAATGTTTTCCATCAAACATTCCATTACTATAATCAATATATTCCGTATAGTATTGCGCTTTATTTAATAAGCATCTATTAGATTGTTTTTTTTTTTCTTTATCACCTCTTTCATTATTAGTTAAACTTATTTTTTTGCATCCTACATTATTAGATATATCATATATTATCTCTAAATTATTTGAATTATTAAGCCGTTTATTTTTTGCTAGTAATCGATAATTTTTTGTATTTGTTTTTCTATCAAGGTCGAAGTACCTATTAAATGATTTCTTAAACATACTCTAAAAAAAAAAAAAAATGTAAATATATATCATTTAGTTGAATGCACACTATAATGAAAAAAAAATTATTAATAATATAAATTACTAAAAATAAAAACAATACAAATATCCTTAAATAATATTATTATACTGCATCATTGTTAAAATAACATATCCATCTTAAAAGGATAAACAGAGCAATTTTAATAAATAATATTAGTTTAATTTTACGTTCCATAATAAGTGTCATTAATATTCTTATTTATATATTGAAGAACAAAATAAAAATATTATAATATATTAGCAGATATAAAGTATGTTATAATTATTTAAAAAAATATTTTTTTGTTGCTATGTTAAAAATTAATAAAATATATATAACTGTACTGAATATTACATTTACAAAAATAAACGATCAAAAAATATACTACAAAAAATTTATGTTAAAGTTATTAATAAGAAAAATAAATGTACATTTAAATAATATAATTTGAATACACTAAAAATAATTCAAAATATATTATTTAATTTTTTAACTTAATGCATTGTTTAAATAATTTTCTTTCAAACCTTTTTTCAATAAATTAAAAAGAAAAATACGTGTTCCTTTAGTATTTAGAAATATTGATCTTATAGAGAATATATAGGAGCTATAGAATGTATATTATACGCTTCTCTAGATATTGCAACAACAAATACTAATTTTAATGATGTTATTCAGTTAAAAAATAGAATTTTTTAAACATAATATTTTAGAATAACATGTTATTATTAATAAAAATATTAATAATATGATTAAAATAATAGTTATAATAAATTAATAAAACAAAATTTAATGTTATATCAACTATAATACATGATTTAGTTACTTCATGAGCACATACATTATTTTATAGACTATAGGATGTACAAAAAACAAAATTAATTACATACTACTTAATTTACGGTAAAATATACATCTTAAAGTAAAGTAATTACTCATTTTTTATTATCCTAAAACAATTTTTGAAAATTATTATTTTTAGTTATGTTTAAGCTAAATAATTTTTTGCAAATATAACATTCTTAAATCTTTAAAATAATTTTTTTTTCTTTAAATAAACATATATATTTAAAAGTAATTTAATAATAAAAAGAAATATATAATAACAGAATAAATTTTTTTTTAAAGGTGTGTTAATCTTTTTTATTCACATATATCCATATATTATACAAAATTTTCGAGATCTAACTACATTTATGCAGAAAATACAAATACTTAAGCTATTTTTTATCCTAAGAAATAAATATATAAATATACGTACCCATAATAACTAAACAAACATGAATATTAATATTTGGGTGATATTTGAATTTACATAATAACTATTTTAAAAAAAATATAAGTTATATCATGCAAAAAGTTTATGCAAAAAATTCACAAAATATTATGTATATTAACATTATACAGTTAATATTTTTACTTAAAGCATATCTTAATATTTTAATTAAAATATATTGATGTTATAGAATAACTAAAAATATAATTATATATTTATTAATAAGAATAAACATATAACTTTGATCTTCTTTTACTTAACGAAAAATAAATAAAAAAAATGTATTAAAATGAAACAATAAAATTCCTATTCATTGATATAAAATCCTTAATTTTTTGTTTATATTTAATAGCCGACGTTTCCTGATGTAAATGAATGTATAGAAAAAAAATGCAAAGAACCACACATATTTAAGCAATTATCTATATATAATTATTATAAGAAAAAAATTTATATACCTTAAAATTTATTTACATATTGTTTAATGATTTATTAAATTTTATTATATCCATTATATATACTTTTATAAAGTAGTTATTGTTTAAGAAAAAACAAAATGCGTAAATATCCTGTGAAACCAACTAATAATAGATAAATATTCGTTCAAAAAAAATTTCTCTTAATACTATCAAAAGTAAAAAATATATAATAAATTTTAATTTATAAATTTCTTTTAATATAGATATCTAGGTAATTCTTATGAAACAGTTATATATCTAAGCATTATGTGAGTTATATAATGATACGTATATTTTGAAAAATATATTTATTTATAATATTTCATGAATACTAAAATTGATAATGTCATGTTAAGAATTAATACGTTAAAGCAATATAATATTAGTTTATATTGGTAATTCTATCATAAAAAAATATTAAATTTAAAAATATCCTTATATGAAATAAACATTGAAACATATAATTCCAATAATAAATTATTTCCAAAGAATATTTGTTATTATTTCTATAAAATATACATAATAACAAAAAATAAATCAAATAGTTTTAGTTTTATCATACGGAAAACAACAATATACATTTAAATTAAAACGATTATATATTTAATATTTTTAATATGTTCTTTAAATAATCACTCATAACCATAAAAAGACTAAAAATTTTTAAGTTTCATAAAAATTAATATTGCCTTATTCATTTAGGGGATTTGTAATAATTTGCAATTTTGTATATCAAGTTAAATGAGCTCATATATTTTATTATAAAATTCTACGTAAAAACTTATATACATATAATTTTCTCATATATAACTCATACTTTTATTGAGAATAATTAGCTGTATGTAATTTATATTACAATGAAACAAAAAATATATATATATAAGTATAACATATGAGAATAATAAATTACATCATAAGAGTACACTATATTATTAAAATAATTATAGAACCATACAAACCGAAATAAATATTTAATACATACTTTTTTACTTTTGTGTGTTAATATATATGTTTATATTATCCATGAATTATAATAAAATTTATATTCATGCAAGAAGGAACTTTTTTAATAACATTAAATCATTAAACAAAAAGTATAAATTGATCAGTTATATGAAAAATTTGTCTTCTTTAACAGATATGTTCATTACATCTATACTTTATATTCATTTTCTCGAATATAAACCACATATTTGAATATTTACACTAGGATATAAATAAACGTAAAGATACTTATAATAGGCGACTATAATCCAACTATGACTTCATTATTACACACGAATAACAATAATATATCTTCAACAATAAGCATAATATTATTATAGGATTAAATAATATTTCCAATTTAATTTAATAATGTAAATAATAGAAATGCTATTAAAGAAAGTTTTACAGCTAGACCAAATATCAAAGCTTTACTAATAGTAATGAATATTTTAAGCCTTTTTTCTCCCTAGATTCGCATATCTACTTTATTTATATATATGAATAAATAGCCAACATAATATTTTTCAAAGAAATTATCTATCCCTGCAAATGGTTTACATATAATTCATGTGAATTTATAAACTAAAATTTTGGACGCAACGTTGTATTATTTTTACTCATAGATTCTAATTTTCTAACAAATTCTAATACATTTATATCTTTCTCATTTCAGTATCATAATACCATTTACAAATAACGTAACTTTTAATACTACATTTTTTGTCTACTTCTCACCCTCTGAAAACAAAATATTCGTTTATGAAAATAATGTTCTACTGGAAAGTGTCACATTATCTAAAGATTTATCAAAGCCCATTACAATCAAAATTAAGTATAACAATCATTAACGAAATTATATACTTACTCATTAAGGTACTATTAATAATAATATAATATGAGGTAGATAATAATATTAGGCAAATTTTATAGGATGATATTATTACAACTCATTATATTAATTAGAAGGTTACAAATTATATAGAAGAAATATAGGAGTTTTCACTAAAATAAAAAATTTCACTTTCCTATTCACATAAAAATCATTCGTTCTTATAATATCCTTGAGCGTGTAAACAATTTAACATATTTTAACAAGTTACTAATAAAATGATATTGTCATTTGATTTATGAATATTTTTTTTTTGTTTTTAAAAAGGCATTAAAAATAAGTAAAATACAAATATAAAATTTAAAAAAGAAAATATAATTTTAAAAATGTTCTAATGAATATTTGCAATAATGTTATTTATTAGTAAAGTAACACTTTTTACAGTGAATGTTTGCACAGTAAATGTTATAAAAAAATGTTTGAAATATATATTTTTATATATATTTCCCCATAGAACTATTAAAAATTTTTGTTATTTATAACATTTAGAAATATAATAAAATTGATCTTTTGATGTTTAATGATTTAATTTTGTATTTAATATAAAAAATATATATATACATTGAATACACATATTAATATATATATTACAAATATAACTATTAATTTTTTTCTCATTAACTTAAAAAAAACATAGCTCTGTACACTTACTATAATTGTTAAATATTATTTATTAATTAAAAAAATTAAACTTATATGAAATTTAATACTAATTATAGAATGTGAAAAAAAAATAAATATAAGTTAAAATTTTTCTTTGTTTCAAAAAATACAAGCTACACGTTAAATATATTTCGAATATTTAGAACATTTATGCAATGTTATATTAAATTTTGTATTCTTGAAGTGAAAACACCTATAAAATTTGTATATTTTAAAAATGGAAATCCAAATGTTCAGTTACATAATTTTATATCTAATAAAAATATTCGTGGAAGTTTAAATTAATTATTCATATTCATCCAAATAAAAGTATCATATATAAAAAATTTACATTAATTCTCGTAATATTTAACTTGTTTCTAAGTAAATATATATATCAAAAATAATTAGTATTATTAAATGCATATATATATATATATATATATATATTATATAAAAACAGATACATTAAAAAAACATAATATAATAGATATTGGAAGAAATATATCCTAGTTTTTTTTAAATTTATGAATATATATTAATTTTCATATTTCATATCAAAATATTTAAGTATATATTAGTGATTTCATATATATTACATATTTCAATAATATTATTCCAGTACTTAGTATCATTAAGAATACAATAAATTTTTTTAAACCCTGAAATAAATACTCTTTTTCAGAAAATAATTATGCTTAATAATGGTGCTAACTATTTTTTTTGATGATAAATTATATTTTAGAGTATCTAGAAATGTTAGATTAATATTACATTATATATACTACCAAAAGTTAAAACGTTATACAGTAATTTTTTAAAATAGAGAATTAAGACTAATAATTGCAAATGTGAGGAGACAAGTAATATATTTAAATTACGTAAATGTATTTTATTATAAATGTTTTAATTAAGTTTCTATTTTTTCTATATCCACCTGTATAGCACACTATATACAATACTCATTTTTCAAAATATATATTCTGTATTCTTTGATGTATTTTGATGTAGGACTTAGCTTTTTGGTAATAAGTTTATTCTTATTTATATCCATTAATTTATGTTTTAATTATTATTATTTTGTTTGGAGTTATTTTTCATATCTTTTAATTTAATTAGTCTTGATATTTTCTGGAAATTTGTATTTTCTCTAATATTTTCTAAGTGATGTTTATATTTTTTTTTTCTTTCCTTTGCGTTATCTTCTTATTCATCATTTGATAACGTCTTTTTTTTCAAAATTATATTTTTTCTTAAAAATTTATTATGCATTGTACTAATAATATAATATATTTGTAATGCAAACAAGTATCTTTTTTTTTCCTGTGATTTATAGTTTTATTAAACAGGAACTAAAAATAAGGCTTAATAACATATTTTACTATTTTGAAAAGAGATTTACCACTTAAGAAGAAAATTGTGTTTACAAAAATGAAATAAAAGACAACAAAAAATATTAAAAAAAAATAATTTTATTAAAATTAAAAATATATATATTTGAAAATTCTTCTTTTCGATACTTTTTATTTTTTTTCTTGAAACAAACAATGATTTATAGAAATACAAGAACATAACTATATTTACTGCTACTCTATATAACTATTATATAACGCTATGATTATACTGTAGATAAAATAACTAATGTATCAAAATAATATAACAAAGCAAAATGTTTTGCTTATTTCTAATTTAAAATTTACATGAGTTGCTCAAATTTTTATATAGAATATATAATTTCTAAACTAAATTTAATTTTTTAAGAAACATGTGTTTTTTATTTTATACATTTTAAATATCATATGCCCAGAATTACTGTTTTCATTTTAGATGCTGACTTTTGAAATAGATAATATTTTAAACCAATTTGATATTTACATTTTTATTTTATTTTATTATGCTTTTTGTACTAATGAATAAAAAATACATATATATTCATAAAAATCTGTACTGCTAATTTTTTAAAACAGAATTTATTATTATATAATTAACAAGTCTATACAACTTATAAAATGAAGTAAAATACAAATAGAATAATTAAAAGATTTAACCTAAACCTTATTATCTTTTTTTCCTTTTATTTAGTTCTATTTTTTTATAAGTGTTTACTTGATAAATTTTTTCTTTAAAAATAAATAAACGTTTATTTGTTATTAATAATAACAAATATTTGGTTTTTATTCTCTTTATTGTTTTATATGTATGTGTATACAAAATTACGTACATAAAATAAAAGGGGAAAATGCCTTTTTCTTTTTTTTTTTTTTTTTCATTTACATGTTTGCAGCATCATATTAAAAATAACGAATAACGCACAATCAATTTTTTCATTCCTTTTTATATTTAACTCTTTCTGTCTCTATGTTTGCAAAAATGGTCTTTTAAATATAAAACTTGTGTAAATTATTAATATAATTTTTTATTATCTGTAATAAGCATAAATGTACATCGAAAAAAAAAATAATAACAAATAAATAAATAAAATATTTCATATAAATTCATGGTAGAATTTCGTTATTCTAAATATCTTTTTTTTTTTTTTTCTAATTTTCATCTTATAAAATAAAAAATCATTCTTTGAAATCTTCGTTGAAACATATTTAAAATATATAACATTTTTATAAATATTGTTTTGTAACGGCCTAGAAATTGATAAGAAAAACATAAAATTTTTAATAAATAGCAATAATCTTATTAAATGAAAAAAAAAAAAAAAAAAACGGAGAAATAATATATTATTCTTTTCTAGGCATTTTGAAATATATATTATAGCATGTTACAACATATGATATATGATAAATAAAAGTAAAATAGCAGCACATATACAAAAATGAAAAATATTACGATATTGCTTTTCACAATTATCTTATTATAAATGAATAGTAAAACGCTTACTCTGAATATATTATCTAATAAAATATATGATACACAAATTATAATAATAAATTTTATTTGATATATGAATCTATATTATTATCATTCTGCAGATACAAAATGATTTCATTAATAAATTTTATTAAACACTTTAGAAAATTATTAAATATTTTTTTCTTTTATCGTTAACTTATGATAATAATCAATTTATAGTATGATAATATCTAATTTTTTGTATATATTTATATATACAATACAAAATTATATATTATACATAGTCAAATGTAAAATGAACTTAAAATGTTAATAATTATATGTAATGGAAGGGAGAAAATTAAGGGATTATTTTATATTTATTCAATGTAATTTATTCATAGAACAATAAGTTTATAATTAAAACTAATTTTTTAAAAAGTTATATTTTTAATTTAACAAAAAAATACTTATTCTCAGATATAATATTTACATTTTAGTTAAATTCCTCCTTTATTTACTAAAATTTTAATTTCAGCAATAATCATGAAGTTTTGTTTCTTGACGAACATATATATTATTATAAAATACAGTAAAAATTAATCCAAATAATTTGAATGATGTTATTTTAACATTAGAAACAGATGATAATCAATAAGAGCGAAAAAACTATACTTTCGAAAGAAATAGTATCTATATATTTTTAATATATTAAAAAATCAAAGTAGATTCCTAAATAGATATTCCAATATAATGTACAATTTATATAAATATGTATTAAAATTAACATAATTTTCTGTAAAATATATATACACAACTACATAATCCCCATATGAATAATAAATAATTGGAAAAATATTTTTCTGTATAAATTTGTTTTAATTACAATAAAGTAATATATTTTTTCAAATTATTATATTAATAATTAAAGACTTTTATTTTATATTATACAGAATGTACTTTATTCTTATAATATTAAGTATAAAATTAATTAAGACTTTTTTCTAAGGAATTTCTTTTTAAATTTTATGCATGACAAAAGGAATATACTATATATAAATGTACTATGGAGCATTTCTTTTATTTGTATATGTATTAACATGATATCGATATAATTTATTTTATTTAATTCTTATATTCTTTTATACAATGGCATCTGAAGTCATAGCAGAAAACGTAAAACTTATATTTATATTATTATATATAATATTGTATTCAAGATTTCTTTTTTATAGAAATAGATAAATATATATTTTATCTAAGAGGGATTTTGCTCATTTAAATGTTATTATTTATTTTTTTTATTTTTAGGATAATTGCGTGGAATTATTTCTTAGATACAAAAAAGACTTTGATAAGACCATTCAAGATTTTTATGATAAAACTACTGAACTAAATTCTGGAAAAACATGTGCTAAAATGTTTAGGAGTGTTTCTAACTTTACAGAAGCTTGTCAAGAAATTGGCGTGTATTTAATGAAAATAAAGCAGGATTATTTTCCTGAAAGAATAAGACGTTGCAAATACTTGAATTACTGGATAAATAATAAAGAAAAATATAATAAGCAATCTAGTTGGTTTGATGAATATAATAAATTTTCTTCCGAACTTGGTAATATATGTGAGCAAAAATTCGAAGAAATTAAACGTGATATTTTAAATAATCTTAATAAACTATATAGTTATTATGATGCTTTTCACAAATATGATGGCACAAATGGCATATCTAATGGCGGTTACTGTAATCAAATTCAAGACTGTTACAACTTTTATATTGATCATTATGACAAATGTCAAAAAAATAAGGAAGATGCCTTTTGTGAGGAGTTATCCAATTTCAAGAAAGCATATGATAATAAAATGCGCAATGTAGCACCTTGTTCTGGTTTACCACATATTTTACCACCTACACAAGTAGATTATATATTTGTTGCCAGTTTAACAACATCTGTAGCATTACTAACATTATTCACTTTATTTTTTTTATATAAGGTTAATAAAAACTATACATAAGAGTAAGGATATAATACTTCGATGATTATATTTATTTTCAAGAATTACTAGAATAAAATAATTATATTTTTAAGTATACGTATTTTTTTTTTTCATATAGTTTACTCCACTGAAATCTTGGTTACATAGTCGTTTAAAAAGAAAAACAATAATTGAACTTGAAGAAGAAACAACAAAATTCATACAAAACATACAAGAAGAAGTTAATAGAATTCATGGAAAAAGTTTTCATAATATAAGTTATCAGCCTAAAGGAGATATATAATACAATAATTGCAGTTTATATTAATTGCATTAAAAAATCTAATACACAGAGAAATGAATTTTGAATACGTGTGAAAATTTATTAATAAATAAAATTAATTAAAATATAAAGAAATAAATAAAAGTTCATAAAAATTACAATAATATTAATATAAAAGTTTTTCAAAGAAAAGATTAACAAATAATCGGAACAAATTTAAGAAATAGTAGCGCTAAAATACATTTATACGTAAGTTTTTATCCAGTATACAAAACAAATAATTTTAAAAATTAAATATATCACAAAAGATTATTCAATAAGTATTAAATTTCTTATACAGTAATACTAAATAATATTTATTATGTAAATATTGAAAAAGAATAATAAAGGAAAACAAAAAGAACCATTAAAAACTATACCAATACTATTACTATACAAGTTAAAAAACAAAAAAAAAAATTTGAAATAAAAGGATTACCCAAAAAATAAAAAATTTATACATTTTCTTTATAAGAATTTGCATATAATATTTTTGCAATTATTTTTTCTTTTAAAATTATGTAGAATTGAAAATTAAACCTAATACAGAGCATTTCATCATTGTTCTTGCATGTTGCAGCTATTATATGTGGAATTTTAAAAAGGATATACATGCATGATGATAAGAGAAAAATATAATATTGTTGATGTATTTTAAATATAAATATTTTTATTTATTAGTTAATAATTCATATATATACCTTTTTTAAGCACAATACTTAATTTTTTGTTTTGTTATTTAATACCCTTTTATATGTATAATATTTAAGAGGGGTAAACAAATGGACATAGGATAAATAAAAAACATATATATAATTACATTATAATTATAATTTTTTATTAAAATGAATTATAGTAAAAATAAATAGCGTTTTTTTGTTTATATTTTATTTCTATTTATTTTATACTAAAGCAAATATTCTATAAATATTCCCATAAAGGATGTAGTAATATAATAACACATATAGAATCAGAAAAATTAAAAGATAATTATCCTTTTCTTGAGTATTCAAAGATAATTACACTTATATAGCCTTCTCGAAACTAATTATATATATAACTGTACATTTGATCTGTTAGTTATGGAAGCTCCCATTTTTAATCATATAAAAATTTTAAGTGCCGCTTTATTTTGTTAATTAGAAATTTCAGAATATTGATATATTTAATTATTGCATGTAAATATATGAGTCCTTAGATTTTACTATATATACACATTTTAGACATTAATTTAGATATAACTTTTTTCGGATTTACTTAATATGACATTCAAAATAGTAAAATAAAAGAATACATAATACTGAAAAATTACAACATAAAAAAAACATTGAATTCTTCATATAAAAATAACAAATTTAAAAGTTTTTATGATAAGGAAGCGTTTAGTATTATTTTTAATGAAGATTTCATTATAGTTATCATACGTTTATTATATACAGAAGTGCTCAGTATTTAGTTCACCAACTATTAAATATAAGGACACAATTTTGTCATATTTTAATAATTTTTTTTTATTTTACTTTAATTAATTATTATACTATATATACATATATATATATGTGTGTGCACAGAGAACTTAATAATAAGGTATATAACAAAAATAAATTATAAAAATAATGAAGTATCGCTTCCCTGCTAATTTTCTTATGTCATACCAAATTAAAATATTTTTAACTAAATTAATATATAAAAATTATTTAATTAGATCCCTTATAAATTCAGCAAATTTTAATAATTTATTTTATATAATAAGAAAAAAAACTTTATATACAAAAAATTTGCATTCATTTATATGTAAAAATAGACGAATCAAAAAAAATTTGTTTACCAGCTTAAAAAAATATTTTTAAAATTCATTTTTTATTTATTTTTACTTTTTCTTATTCATATATAATAATAATATAAATCTTTACATTTCTAAAATCACTAAATTATATATTTTTCTTTTTAAAATATGTTAATTATGTACTTAATAATATATATAAGCTTAAAGAATAAAGTAAAATAGTAATAGGGATAATATTAAAGCATTATCCATACTCCATAAACGCAA
Organism: Plasmodium malariae; assembly: GCF_900090045.1. Classification (NCBI taxonomy): domain Eukaryota; phylum Apicomplexa; class Aconoidasida; order Haemosporida; family Plasmodiidae; genus Plasmodium; species Plasmodium malariae. Next base: position 2,699,090 of record NC_041787.1, on the reverse strand, counting down.
AATCTTATTTAAAAAAGTTATTATTTTATTATACATTATAATTTCTTATGTATATCATGAAAAAAAAAAGGTTTCTTAAAAAGTATTACATAATAATTATATTTCATAATATATTTCTTATAAAAATTATTTTATATAATAAAAATTATATTTATTTCCTTTAGTAAAATATATGTAATATAATATATTTACTTTGCTTGATTAAATTCAAAAAATGATATTTTTATTTTTAAAAAAAAGCTAAGCATATACTTTTCTTATTACATATACAAGTAGTCATTTTAGAATTGTATAAGATAAAAAAGACAACACAATTATTTTCATTTAAAATATGAATTCTAAATAGTACCAATAAATATATTTTAGTTTTAATATTATATATTAATTTTGATTTAATATATACATATTTAATGACAATATATTTTAACACACCAAAAAATAAATAAAGCAATAATATATAAATATAATGCAACCATAATTTATAATACAAATTCAAAATAATTAAAACATTCAAATATACAAAAAATCGAAAAACTTAATTTATTAATGTTCGTATAAAAATAAAACCTTATACTCATGTTTATTTACAAAATTGTATCAATAATAAGTATGACTATAAAGTATATAACAATAAACATATTACATATAATAATTCTTATTAATCATTAATTTATATGAAAATAAAAATACCTTATTGTTCATGTTACTCTCTCATCAACTTAATTTTCTTGTATTTTTCATTATTTCTTAAGATCTTAGGAAGAGCTATTATAATTATGACAGATAATATAAAGATAATTAGTGAGAACATTATTAGATAAGAATATTTTTCTGGACAAAGAGTGTCTACAATAGATTTCACAGTATCAAGCAATTCTTGTGAACTAAAAGGAATATTTATTTTTCCTTCCATATACCCTAATCCACGTAATATTGGCAATCCTATTCCGATCAACATAAAAAGAAAAAATATAAAAGCTGCCAATCCGTAACTGCTAAATTTTATTTTTTTTAATAATATATCACAAATTCTCCTCTTCTTATCAAGAAAATCATCATAATTTTTTTTTTTTAATCCATTTTTTTTCAAAATGGAAGTGTTTTCCATCAAAAATTGCATTATTATAATCTATTATTTCTGTATAGTAGTGCGATTTATTTAATAAACTTTTTTTTAATTGTTTATTTTTTCTTTTCGTTACTTTTTCATCATGAGATAAGTCTTTCTGTTTGTCAATTTCAATATTTGGGAATCTTTCTTTTAAAAGTATATTATCTGAATCTTTGTTATGTTTATATTTTTCTAATAATATATAACGTTTTATATCTATTTTTCTATCATACTTACAGTTTCCGTCCAAAGATTTGCCAGATATACACTAAAAATTCAAAGTAAATAATTAGATTTAATTAGAATAAATAAACTAATGGTAAAATATTGTAATGATTAATACAAAACAAAAAAATTATAAATAATAAATATTATACATATATTATATTGTTTTACCACATAATTACTAAAATTGCTTATCCATGATAAAATGATAAACTCAGCAATTTTAATAAATATTATTATATTAATTTTGTGTCCCATTATGTATATCTTTAATACTATATTATATTAAGGAAAATATTAACAAAAATATAATATACTTCCAATAACAAACAGTTCTATATTTATAAAAAATTTTTTTTTTATAATTCTCTCATAAAAACATAATAAAATATATATAATTAGAATTAATTATACTACATATAAATAGTAACATAACTTTAGAAATATATTGTATAACTAATAATGTTATATTAATATAAAAATAAGTTTCTTAAAAATAAATTAACTATAATTTGTTCGTATATAATTAAATATATATTTAACTTAACGTAGTGTATTAATTAGATAATACTTTTATTAATTATTTTCGGAATAAAATAAGAAATAAGTAAGGGTTGTTATATTAAATGTAAATATTGTGTTTATCTACTACATAGAATGTGGAGTACATATATAATATATCCTTCAATATATTAACGTAATAATTAATAATTTTAAGCTTGTTATCATAATAATAATTCAAAATTTGTAAACATTATATTTAGGAAAATCTAGATATATTTTATAGAACATTAATTATTATAACACTATAAAAATTATAATAACAAAATAAAAAAAAAAACGTTGTATATTATTACATTTATAATAGGAGCATTAGTTTCTCCTTAATGACAATATTTTATGGTGTATAATTCTTTTAAAATGATGAATTTAATCTATACTACCTAATCTATAAAGATATAGACACTATAAAGCAAACAATAATTCATTCTTTATATTTGTGCTATTATTTTTAAAAATTACAATTTTTAATTTTGATTTATTCCATCATTTCTCCATGAAAAATCTCTATGTTCGAGTACATTATACTTTAATTTTTTATTTATTATATATATATTTAGAAGAAATACTAATATGGTAGAAAAAGGATAAAGAACAAGTGTTGTTAAAGATAAAATGTTTATAGAAATATTGCATGCAATTATATTAATTAATGAATATTCCAAATGAAATGAATTTACAATTAAGTATAATATGTATAATGAATAATTTGCACACAAAAAATAGTAAAAGACAAAATAATTTACTAAAATGTATATTTTAGTAATTTTTCTATTAATTTCAGAAAATATATATTATTTTTTATATATTCCTTTAAAAATATGTTATGTCAGGAACAAGTATTAAACGTGAACTAAAATAAATAAACATAAACATAAAAACAATAATCATTTATTAAAAAAATTATAAACAAAAAATATATTATACGCATATTTTTTTGTTCTATATGTGTAACTTAAACAGCGATAATTATGAAAAAGATATACTCACAAAATATTATTGTAATAATCTGAAATATATGGTTATATTGTAGTTATATTTAAAATAAATTATTTATACAAGGTAATAATAAACAGCATTAGAAAATGTTAAAATATTACAAAAATTAATATCATTATATTTTTATAGTTTTACATTATTTATACTTTTACCTCAACATATATTTAACCTCCTTATCTATCTTTTTATATTGCAATGATTTGAGTATTTAACATTTTACATCATATAAAATATTGCCATAAAAAATATAATCCATTACTTTTTTAAAATGTTTAAAAACAAAAATATTTGTATTATGATATTATTTAAGAAAAATAAATTCTTTATCTAACATATTCCTCTTAAACATTTAAATATAAATACAGGTTTTTTTTTCTTTCAATATTTATGATTTCTAAACAATATTTTAGTCTATTTTTTTAAAAATAAATCATATTTTTTTAAATTATTTATGATTTTACTCAATTAAGCAGTAATATACAAATAAATTAAGTTCTTTATAAAAAATATATTTTTTCCTTAATATATATTTACACTATATATGAATTATGCTACTATATATATGTAGTAGAATAAATATCTTATTATATCATCATTCGCCTCTAGATCCAATATTCTTTCTTATATTTCTGTCTTATAAATTTATTTTGTATACTAATATATTTTATTTTTAGATGGTAATGTGTTCAACACTATATTCAATTAGACTAATTCATTTTTTTCCTTCAGTATTATTGTCTAAAATGTAGTAAAAATATTTTTACTTTTACAAAGGAAATATTAATAGATTTTTTCCTTTTTTTTTTTTAAAACTAAGTAATTTATTGATATTTCTAATATAAAATTAATATACTTATTTAATAAAATCTTTTACAATAATATATTGAAATTTTTTTAATAAAACTAAAATAAAACATATCTAATTAAAAAAAAAACAATATAATATGCATATGAATTATCAATAAAAAAATAATGCTTCTTTTATTATCGTTTTATCTAAAAATTTACATTACAAATATAAATGTATTAGTATTTGTCAATATAATTTAAATATATTTTTTTTATACACCTTTAAAATAATAATAACTCTTCAATTGATATATTTTTATACATAAAAAAGGAGGAAATAAATATATAATATTACATACAAATTATTAGATGAATGCAGAAAACATATATATTTATCCATGACACCTAACTATAATTCACTTTTTTAGTGACATATGGATATATTTAAAATTTTACTATTATGAAAGGCAAAAAAAATGAAAATAATTCATATTATTTGTTAATATATAAGTACATTTAATTCACTAATATAATCATTTTATATCGTAGAAAATAAAAAATAATAACTTGAAATATTTAATAAAAATAATGATTTAATATATATCTATATTTTCTCTTTAAACCATTAAAAAAAATATAAATGTTTGTTAAGAGGACGTTTAAATAAATAAGTTCTATAACACATTATTAATAAACTTATTTATATAATAAATATTAAATATTTCCTCATATAATATATATGTATCAATACAACAATATACCTTCACATTTAATTGTTAAACGAAAAATGTAATATATCTTTTTTTAATATAAATCTAATTAAACATTTATCTAAATATACCAACAAATAATCATTTTATATTAGAAAGAGATCAAATATAAAGAAATCTTATTATAGTTAAAATATAAATTAACACAAAATATTGATAAAATTGTATAAATTGTCTTTTTATATAGTAATAATAACGTACAAAAACATATACTTATACGAATTTACTAGAATACTTTAATATACCCAAAGCCATTATTTACATTAAAGCTCAAACAATAATTAAAACTACAGATAGAAATATATTAAAACATTCTAATTCACAAAAAAACTAAGATAGTATTTTTTTAACTTGTCCATCAAAAATTCCCTTATCTGTATGTTCATATATAAGAATTAAGCAATTATTGATATGTTTATTATATATATTTATATATATTGTAATTATTAGTTCACATTAATTATTTTATTACAGAAATAAGTATGTAACTCATTATTAATTTTATCTTTGTCTGAATTTTATTCTTTCATATTTTTTAACTTTTTTATGATAATAAACAGCCCTTGATATAAGTGTTATACCTAATATTAAAAACGGTAAGCCATATATTAGGATTCTAAATAATCTTATTAATACATGCAATTCACTGATAGTTTCAGACGTATTTCCAATGGTTGTCCAAAATCCTTTTACATCTTTCAGCGACTTATATACTGTCTTCAACCACCCAGTTTTTCCCCATTCTTTCAAAGTGTTCGAAAAACCTATTGCACCCCACAACCCTTTTCCATCTACCAAACCCCACGATAAATCTACTATGGGTAGTACTGATAACAAAAAGAACATTAATAAAGGTAAAACAAATGGTAGTACGCATTTTTTACGTATGATTTTTCTGTAAAACCTATTACTAATTATCTTGTTGTTTTTAAGAAAATCCATAAAATCCATTTCTTTGAATATTTTTTTTTCAAAGTAGGAATAATTTTTTGTTTCAAACATACACTTGTTTTTTTTCATATATGATTTACAGTTTCCTTTAAATTCTGATGGACTTACATTTGCATGTTTTCTTTTTCCAGTGTACCCTTCCATATTATTAGATATATCTTCTTTTTTTTCATTCCATTATTTGTCATTTCTTCTTTTAAACTTACGCTACTTGAATATTTATCCTGTTTATATTTTGACAGTATACGATATGCTTTTCCATGTATTTTTGTACTATAATTGTAACTTTCATACAAATATTTATTAAATGTACTCTAAAAAATCAAAAAAAGAAATGAATATCAAAAAAATAAATAATATCGCACTAAAAAAAGTAATTACAAAAATAAAACAAAAAAAACAAGAATAACACAAATATATTTAAATAATAATATCGTACCATATAGATGTAAATATAACATATCAAACTTAAAAGGGTAAACTTAGGAATTTTAATAAATATCAGTGACTTTATTTTTTTATCCATTATATAGAACTTTAATATAGAAATGCAAGAAGTAAGGATATAATTAACAAAATATGGTACTATTTTAAAAATTAAATATACAATTACTTTTTAGTTAATCTGTTTTTCATATTTTTTAGTAAAAACATAATGAAAACTACGTAACTATAATTTTTTTTACAACTGAGATAATCAAATGTAAATTTAAATGTATATTATAAATTTTTTATCTTAACTATATGTACATAAAAATAAAATTAATTAAAATGAAGTGATTTAAATTAATTAATAAACATAAAAAATTTGTAAATTATTAATTTAATACAGTATTTTAAGTAAATATTTATTAATTATTTTCAAAACAAAATAAAAAACAATATATTTTAATTCTTAATATATTGAAATATTAAATATATAGAGAACGTAGAGAATATAAATAATGCTTTTCTATATATTTTAAGACAAATATTACTGTTTTTATCGATACGTTTCTATTGATATTTTTAACATAAGTATTATATTCTTGGAAAACTTGTTATGCCTATTAAATTATTAATTATTATAACAATATAATAATAGTAGTATCAAATGAAGAAAACTATAATCTATACGACCTTTTATATCATATTTTTAATAGCTGATATATTAGTTAATACATAAATATATGCATTTCTTTTATGGACAATAATATATTTTAAAAATAAAATATACAACATAGGAACTAATCCACAAAAAATACTTACTTTAAACGCAAATAAGAACTTATATTTTATCGCTACTATATAATTTTTAAATGGAATAATTTTTAATTATATATTATTTATATTAACATTTCTAAATGCAAATTTTGTAAATTTAAGGATATTATTCAATTTTTTATTTTTTAATATATATATATATTTTAGCAGTAATATAAAAAAAAAAAAAAAACTATGAAGTAATTCCCATATAAAATATACTAAATCCTAATAACTTTAGTTCACTAATATATTTGCATAATAATATTTGGAATAAAAAGAAATTTTTATTTTTGTTACTAATTTATTTTGTAATAAATATTAAATTAATTCGTATATCATGTTATTAAATACACTGTTATGCAAGTATAATCAAAATATAATAAATGTATTTTTTCTTTGATTGGTAAAACTTCATAATAAGCAAATTAATTGTCTACCATGTATGTAACCATTTTACAAATTAAAATTGAATTATCAATTTTTCAATATAGAGTACTAATAACTTGAACCTGAACTAACAAGAGTTAAATACAAGCTTATGTCATATAAAGAAAAGAATGTGACTTCATAAATATCATAACTTTTAATATTTATTAAGATAAAAATATATAATTAAAAAACATTAAAACTTGTATTAACAAGATTGTTAATTTTGCTAAGTATATATATTAAAAATATTGATATTAAGGTATCAATGGCCAATTATATGTTTTTAAAAAGGCTGAAATATTTAAGGTGTTTCATGTTCTAATTTATATATATTCAAAAATACTTAGCATATGATTAATAAAACTAATAATTATATAAGTGGGACTTTCAATATGAACTTATAGTAGAGCAATTTCAACAAAATTAGAGATTAATAATGTTAAAATTCCATAAATAAATTTCTTACAAAACAATATAATATATCTTTATTTATAATATAGAGATTTATATTTAAATTGTAATATATATGAGGTTATAGTATTGTCAAAACCTCTATAACAATTTTATGATGTAATTATATATGTAATGTTCATACTATTAAAAACTTATATTATTTAAAAGTTAATTAAATTTTTTCATCTTTTATTTTTGTTATATAATTATAATCAATTTAAAATGTAAAAATATTTAATGTTTCTACATATATTTATATATAGAATATAAAAATATATATTATACAAAGTTAAATGTTATAAAGGTAAAAGTAAAACGTTAACTTCCATATACATTATGATAGAGAGAATTCACAGATTACTTTTTAATTGTATGATATAGTCTATTTATCGAGTATTACATTTATAATTAAAACAAGTTTTTACAGGACGTATATTCTTAATTTAAGTAATAAATTCTTATTGTCACATACATTACTTACATTTTATTTAAAATTACTTTTCGTTTAATTAATTTTTAATTTTAGTAAAATTCGTGAAGTTCAGATTCTTAACCAGTGTATATATTGTTAAAACTTATTATAAATATTAAATGAAATAATATGAGAGTTATAATCTTAACAATAAAAACAATTATAATAAAATAAAAGAGAAACATCTATGCTTTATACATAGTAAACATTTATCTATTTATATTATTTTAAAATGTCCAAAATATTCCTAAATAGATATTGCATTATAATAGGAAATGTATATTGGAATGAACTAGAATTATTTTATTTATTTGTATAATATAATAATACAAATATATGAGATTCATATAAATAAACAAATAGAAAAAAGTAGTTTCCTCTAAATTTATTTTTATTTACAATTAAACAACCTTTTTTTTTCATATAATTATATTGTATATTAGAATAGTTTATTTCATATTTTACAAATTATGCTACCTTATTTTAATACTATTAAAAAGTAAAGAGGAATTTTTCCTGTGCATTTTGTTTTTAAAATTTTCTGTATGAAAAAAAGTTACAAGCCACATATAAACATATTAAATATATTTTTTCATTTATATAAATATTAATATTACACCAGTTTAATTTTTGCTATTTAATTCATGTAAATCTATATACAATGATGACTAATAATACGGAAGGAAACGCAAAATTTATTTTTATATTATAATTATTATATTTGTCATTGTAGCCAAGCGTTCATTTTTCTAGTAATTATACATAAATTTGTTTAATGAAAATATAAATTTGTCTATTTATATATTATTATTATACTTTTTTTATTTTTAGGAGAATACTGTAACATTATATCTTAAATATAGAGATGATTTTAATAAGAAAGCTATATAAGATACATGGAATAGTAGTAGACCTGGTAGAAATCCTGGAATCAAATGTGAATCAATTAATAATGATAATTTTAGCACTACCTGTCAAGAGATTGGTAGATATTTAATTGAGATAAATAATCCTTATAAATATCATAGTGTCAAACTATGTAAATACCTATATTACAAAATAAAGTCAGATGAAAATTATAATAAAAATCCTGATTGGATTGAGGGATATAAAAACTTTTCTTCTAGAACAAATGATATATGCAAGGAAGAAATAAAAAATATTCCACGTAATATTTTAGATAATCTTAAAGAATTATACGGATATTTTGATGGTTTTAATAAATAAATTTGTAAAGAAGATGAATCCATGAGAAGTACATGTGAAAATGTTAATAAAATTTATAAGTTTCATATTCAAAATTATGAGAAATGTGAAAAAAATCAAGGAGCTTTTTGTGAGGAGTTAAACAATTTTAAAGAAGCATATAATAATAAAAGGAGCAAAGCAACTTATTGTGCTGGTTTATCACAAATTTTACCACCTACAGAAGTAGATAATGTATTTACTCCCAGTATAACAACAGCTGTCGTATTACTTACTTCTTTAACTTTATTTATTTTATATAAGGTAAACCAAAATTATATATAAATATGTAAATATGGAACCATAATATGTTTAATTCAAATTCACCAAAAATTATCTGTACAAAAACAATTATATTTTTAACTACATATATATCTCTTCTTTTTTATATAGTTTACGCCAGTAAAAACCTTGTTACATAGTCGTTTGCAAAGGAAAAAAATAAATGAAATTAACAAAATTGAAAAAGAAAAAACAGAATGCTTAGAAAATATACTAGAAGAAGTAAATGGAAATTGTGAAGGAAGTTTTCATAATATTGGTTATAAATCTCAAAGAGAAACATGAAGTAAAAGTCATATTTTATATTTTTTTCAGTGAAAAATCTAATACCCACTGACATATACACATAAGAGAGAATTTATTAATAAATAAAATAAAGTAAAAATAAATAAATGAATACGCATATATATAAATTATTAACATAATCATATAGAAATTATTCAGAGAAAGGGATAAAATAAATACAATACTATTTCAAAAATTAGTAGCACGAAAATCCCTTTATACATGAAATTTTCTTGAGAAGGAAAAACACATAATTTTAGAACATAAATATATAATTCAAAACGATAAATGATACCTTGAGTTTATTAGACAATAACACGTAAAAATTTTTATTACATAAGTCCTAAAACAGGTTCCTAATATAAAGAATCGTCAAAAACACCATCGTTAATATTATTATATAAAATAAAAAAAAATTGGAAAAAAAAGTATTCAAAAAAAAAAACATTTTTTTTTTCCCTTTATACAAGCTTTATTTAAAATTATATTATTATATGATCCCACGAAATTATATAGAATTGAAATTTAACCCAATATACACCAATTATAACATAGTTATCTTCTTGTAGAAGTTATTATATATATCATTACCGTAATGATACTTATGCATGATGACGAGAAAAATGGGTTGTACCGTTGATATAATTTTAATTGAAAAAATATTAAACTTCAGCTAATAATTGATAAGTATGTTTTTCTAAAGATCTATTCTTAATTTTTTTTATCCTTAAATACCCTTTTATATATGTAACATCCAAGGGAATTAAATTAATGTATATACGATAGATAAATAAATAATATATAAAAAATTACATTATAATTATAACGTTTTCACCAAATTAAATAGTAATATCAAGTAAGAGTATTTATTCTACTATATTTCACTTTTATTCATTTTATAGAAAAAAATAAATAAAACATGTATTTCCATAAATGTAAAATCAGGTGACAGGATAATATGTAAAAATTCAGAAAAATAGAAAAATTATTTTTCTTTACATGAAGTTCTAGATACAAATCCATTTTATACTTTCCATGTAATTTATCTTATACATATTATTTTACATGTGATATTTTAGTAATTCTGGCTTTTTTGTTCGTCAGGTAAAAATTTCAAGTACTGCTATAATTTATTAATTAGAAATTTCAAATTAAGAATACATTTTATTTACTTTACATAAGTATTCATGGTTTTAGACATTATAACATATATACGTTGTATTTATTTATTTATATTGCAATTTTTTGTATGTTACATATTATCAAATTTAAAATAATTAAAAAACATATATGTATTGCGGAAATAATTATAAATTATTGTAACATTGCCATTTTCATATAAAAAGAATAAATCCATGAATTTTAACAACAAAGTGTTACCAGATTTTATTTTTCATTACAATTTTAATAATCATAAATTTATATAAAAGTAGGTTTCTCATATATAATACATACTACTAGTAAGAGTAAAGACACTACATAATTTTTTATATTTTTTTAATTTTTATTTTTAATTTTACAATATTATATATATATATATGGGATTATGTGTATTTTAGTTTACAAAATTTCCTATAGAAATAAATAAAAGTTATAATGTTTAAAATACATAAAGAAAAAAGTTACAATAAATATTCTATTATGATATATATTTTGCTCCACTAAAAACGCGTATATTCAAAAACCTTATATATCCACAGTATTTTTAGTTAAAAATGTGATGTGTAATATATAACTGTTTTTGTTACAAAAACGAATATTTATTTTTATTATTTTACAATATAAATATATATATATACATATATATATATATTTATTTAATAATAGTACAATTATTTCTTATATACACATATATATTATATAAATGAAATTTAATATTATAATAACATACTGTGATCTTTTTATATTAATTAAAATGAGAAAAAAGAATTAGAGCATATATATATATTTAAGTTTATATTATATGTAAGGTAATTATTATAAAATTCTAATAATAATACATTTGAAATAATTAGGTATTTAATGTATAAGCGTCTATTTGGTTACAAGAATTTATAATACTCGGAATTACTAGTTAACTATAAATGTTTCTTTTTTTTAACCATTAATTTTTTATTACAATATTATATCTCTATATTTTATGAATTTAATAATTTAAACATATATTAAAAACGTTTTTACAGTAAATACGCACTATAATATATTTATCATAATATTTCATCTATAATAAAAATAAATTAATTTTGCTTTTTACAAAAACTAAAAAAATTATCCACTTTTGATTTTACAAAATACAGAATAAGTCATGTATAATTAATTTGAAATGTATAATACATTTTATCAGTTTGGTGACTAAATTACCAATTTGAACTAAAAGAAAAGTAAATGTAAATAAAGCACGTTCACGTTATAAGATTAAAAACAAGTAATTATATATGAATTTAACGAAATAATATTAAATGAACTTTTTAATAGTATCTTTATTAAACGTACTTATATTTCCTATACCAATATTCTTATATGAACATATATATATTATGATAAAATATTAAATTCTGAGAATTCCTAAAAATACCAATTTAAAAAATAAAATAATTAAATTAATAAAAATTTAAAAAAATATATACTTTTATTTTATCATAAAACAGTTATGTATATTCAGGTTATAATATACAAATTAGTTAACTGTAAATACTCTTTTTATGAATGTAATATTTTTATGAATACTACGTAAGTTTTTTTTTTAGAATTTAAAAATTATTCCTGGGAAAGGATATGACTAAAAATAACAAATTTTACAATTATTTTCTTTCATCTTTTCATATTTTTCAATTTTTTTAAAGGTATAACCAATACCTACTATAAACAAAAATACTATAAAAATTAAAACTACCGAACCAGCTACTAAAGCACCTTGAGATATTGGAAATTTTATACAATCCGCACTTTTTTTCACGCAATCGTGTCCTGACGTACCAAATATAAAACATTTATCCATTATAACTAATGCCTTAGATGACGAAGTAAACACTAATCCCATAAATAAAGCTAAAAATATTGGAATAGCACGCGAAACTATCTTTCTACGTCTTTTTATATTATGAGTCATTTTATTAATTTTCATATCACTTTTATCAAAGGTTTCTAATAGATTGAATATTTTTTTTTCAAAATATTTATCCATACTATTATGGGAAGACTTTATTTTTTTAGGTACTTTGTTCCATTCCCTTCCATTTAATGCTGTTGTTCTAAATTTTTCGATTTTGGATACATTTTTTTCATTATTTTTAGAATTATCTTCATTTAGCAATTTATTATATTTAACGTTACATCCTATAACATCATTTAATTTTATATACCTTGAATCCCCTGATAGTTGTCTATTAGTTGTTAAGCATAAATCTCCATCTAATTTATACTTCTTACATAATGTTTTACTAAAGTTATTCTAAAAAAAAAACCAACGTAAACATTTATTATTTTTAAATATATATATTTCTATACTAAGAAAATAATTCTGAAAGCAAGAAATAAATAAAAAGCCAAAAGCCAAAAAAATTAAAAAAAAATATTAAATATTATTATCATACTATACTATTATAATGGCATATCAAAATTAAAATAACGAATGCAAGGATTTTAATACTGATGAAAGACCTGTACATTTCTTCCATTGTTTACATAAATATTAATAAGTATAGATTAATAAAAATATTAACAATATTCAAAATTTTTAAAATAATAAAAATTGTTATTCATACAATTATTTATGATATGTTTATCTTATATATCTCAAAATGTATTTATATAAATATAAATATTATTAAATATTTCAATAAAAAGAAAACATTAAAATTGATTTAGTATAATTTGTATAGGGGGCTATTAATAAGAAAGGTATATATTAGAAAACAATTTGGATAAAAATAATTACAAAATTTTAATGCGTTCTTTATAAATAAGTGAAATTTTTTTTCTTTATTGATTTTTTTAAAAATGAAAAAAAAAAATAAGTTTAGTTAAAATAATATCCAAAATTATTAAATCAATGACAATAATATTTAGTTTATTTAATAGAAAGCATACATTGTAGAAAATGGGCACATATATATATTAAAAAGCTAGCTATTGTTACAGCTTCTATGCAATTGATATTTCTAATATTATACATGTTTTATTTATCGTTTTGTGATATATATATAGTATTATTTATTATTAAAGTAAAAATAGTAGTAAAGGAATATGTTTTTAGTAATATATTTTTTATTATATTATATGTATGTTAGTACAATTTTTAAAAAATATGTTCTTTTATAATTATATATTTATAATGCAAAATTACAAACTAGTAATAAATATACAATTTATATATATATTTTGAAACACTATAATAATAAGGGACATATATGCTTATAATGATTTTATAATATTATACATAGATGTAAATCCTATAAATAATTTACGCTATGTAATGAAAAATTTCTAATTTTATATATTCCATATGTTTTTTTCTTTTTTAAATATAAATAAGTTCATATTCACAGAAATGTTAATTCTTCTAAAAAATAGAAAAACAAAAATCTTGATAAAATTTTTTCACTATAATACCACTGTATATAATTAAATAATTTAAAAAATAATTATAGCCATATAATATCATAAGCATATTTAACCACATAAAATATAATTTTAATTTATATAAATGTATAATATAAAACATTTTGAAATATAGTTAATATATTATCATTATGGATGAAAAAGTTTGAAAAAACACGTCATATATTATTTTATATAATAGATACTAAAAAATATATTTTTAAAAGGAAATGAAAACAGTAATACTTTTATATAGCATATAAATTTCTTTTAACCAGAAGATTATTTTATATATTTATATTTTTACGCTTTGTTCATTATAACACAACTATTAATTATAAATTAATTATACATAGAATATAATTACTTAAAAAAAAAGGAAGAAATATTAATTTGTTACAGTTAATATAATTTTTTGGAATTACTTAATGAAATTGAAAATATTGAAATAAATATATATTTATTCCATTATTTTATATGTATATATGTTAAGATTCATTATAACACCGGTTTTATATTTTTTGCCGATTTTTTTCATTTCATAAACAATTATATTGATGAATTAATTTTGTTTACATAAAAACGAGGTAACACATAAAAATTAGTAAAATTAAAAGTATAAAGCTTATATTATTAAATAAATTATAACATATAAATTTTATATAATATAATGAAAAGAATACATTAACTTTTATGCGCTTTCAAAAACATTTGAGAATACTTATTTATTTTAAATTTTTTTTCGCTTTTCCTTTTATTCAAAATAAAAATTTATTGATTTATTTATTTAATTTCATCAATATTAAGCATACAAAATTTTCCCGTCTCTCAGTATATTTAATAATGTATGATTCATAATATATTTAAAACAGAAATAAATCAACAATTACATACGTGAAGTAATAATATTATAAACATAAGTATATCATCATTTATTGATCAAGCATTTTATTAGTTAAACCTAATAAGAGCCGACATAAATATATAAAACATTAGAATTAAGCTAAATTTAAAAAAAGTTTGAGTAATATTTTGATTTCCAAAAAAAAAACTATTAAACATACACATTAAATTTTGAACCTCAAAATATAAGCAAAGAAAAAAAAATAATATACAAAACACATTAAAATTTTTATTAGATCATAAATCTTTTTATTCGTAATACTAGAAATTTTAAACTCAATTTATGTAATTTCAACTATATCTTTAAACGAAAATGTAATATGTAAGCTTTCTTATGATCTTTAAAATACATTTTCAAATATACATACTCTGTAATTAATAAATCAAATATTAATTTTAATTAGGGTTTTCAGTTTAAATTTAAATAATCCAAATATAAAAAAAATAAGAAAATATAATATGTGAGATTTTGTTATATATAATGTATCAAAAACGATGTAAATTATTTTTATATAATTTAACCATTAATATGCAACATATTAATATACTAATTAAAATATTATGAAGCCTACATAATTAATAAAAGCATAATAATCCATTCATAAATTAACTTATATATACTACATAAATTTCCTTTATGTTACCTTTATATAATTCAAAAAAGGGTTAATATAAAGAATAAACTCCTAATAATTCATATAAACTACTAATAGTTATTAGCATATTCATTATTATTGTACTAATCCGGTAAACGGACGCATAGAGAAAATATATAATGTATCAGAAACGAATAAATAACAATCTATACATATTGATTATATTAAAAAGTATAATTATACTTAAAAGCGATTTACATTTTATTTTATTTCTGAATGAATTTAATTATAAATATATTAAACAATTTGTTAATAATTGTATCTTTAGTGCGAACAAGATGTGTAGTTCTCGAATAATACATACTAATATCAGACTAAAAATGATTCATATATGTAATAAATAATACTGTCAAAAACAAAAAAGAATATTCACAATCTTTTTTTTATTATGTGTAACTGTGAATTACCTGTAAAACAGGTTTGTATCTAACCATTTCTTATGGTTATATATAAAATCATAAATTGAACATAATTCCTTAGTTTAGTCGTAAAGCTTTATTAATTCTATAACTGATAATTTTCTATTTATAGATAATTCTTAAATACAATATTATATTTTTATATAGTTATTATTATGCGTTTAAATTATTTAGAATTTTAAAAATACTCAAATCGTGTTTGTAGTAGGTAGGTATCACAATACATTTATTATAACATTAAAATAAATATTAAATTTATCTATTTAAAAAAAAAGAAATATGCATATTTATTTATATTACATAATAAAAAAAATACTAACAATTAAAATAAACAGTCTCCTTTATTAATTGCATCATGAAATAATTATGTTGATATAAAATAAAGCAAAAGAATGAAAACAAAATAAATGCCACTATTTCGTGTCAACAATGATAATATCTCTACTAAATTAACTAATAATATGAAATGTACCTTATTATAAATATATCATTGTACAATCATTTATTCCCTATACAAATATACTTAAATACACACAAATGTTATGCCAAAATATTAAATTAACAACAACCATATATTTAATATACTAATTTAAAAAATAAATCAATGAAACATACTAAAGAACAGCAATACGTATTTTTATATTTTATATCAAAATAGTTATGTAAAAATTGGAGATATTCTAAAAATTAACTGCATGTTATATTTTTAACGATATTATATATCTTATTCTTTTAAATTAAAAGTTTTTCTTACTAAGGAACTTAACTCTTTATAGCAAGTTTTAGGGTTTTTTGTCTTTATCATTCATATTTTACCTTTTTCATCAAATAATAAATAATTGCCATTATAATTAAGAAAATCATAAAACAGAAAAACACCAAATTTGTCTATACAAGAGATTCTAATTTGTTTATAGTATTTGACTAGTTAGTATCATATATTGTTACAATGAAAAATATCTAAGGTGATAACCCTGTTAATAAAAGTAAAGACGCTGGAATAGACATTAAAGCTATCTTTCTGTATATTATTCCTTTTGCAATATTTCTATTAATTTAAGGGTTTTTTGTAATTTTATCTTTGGAATCTAATTAATTGAATATTTTTTTTTTCAAAAAAAGTATCTACAGTATTAAGTAAAGAATGTTTTTTTTTCGTAGATGTTTTATCCGTTTCTTCTTATTTAATGAATTTTTATTAATTCCTCGTTTTTGAGACGATTTCTTTGTTATTATTAGATACATTTTTCTTTCCTTCTAATAATTTTTTACTGTGCCTATTAACTGATGTAACTTCATAAGATTTTACACCCACCAATTCCTCTATTAGTATACAATTATGTTCTAAATATAAATGACACTTTATCGTATTTTACTTCTTATCCAATGACACATAACTGTTATTCTAAAAAAAAAAAAACGTATACAATTAATATTTTGTATATTATATATTTCCGTACTAAGAAAATATTATACTTAAAAATTAAATATGATATATTATTATAATACCTCATTATTGTTATAATGGAATATCCAAATTAAAAGAGTAAATGCAAGAATTTTAATAAAATTGAGAGACTTAAGGATTTTTTTCATTTTTTACTTTTTAAATGTCATCATATATATGCAACAGTATAAATGATAACGAAATTTTAAATACTACAATTGATAGAAGAAACTATTTATATTATTATTTTTTACTTACTTTGCATTAACTGTAATAAATTGAATGTTGCAGTTATAACATATATTAAATTTTACAAATGTAATATATCATTAAAAAGGTTTTAATATAATTTATACATAGAGTTACTATAAAAATAAATTATTATTAAAATTATTTTAATAAATTTAAATAATGAATATTTAAAATATTTAAGCTAATTTTTTAATAGTTTTAATATGGAAAATTTTTCTTTATTTATCTGTACCAAAAAAAAAAAAAAATATATAATACTACGCGAAAATTGAACGATAGATAAAATAAAGGAAAATCAAAAATTATTAAATAAGTCATAAAAATTTCTCATTTATTTAAGAGAATATATAACATGGAGAATATGTCTATTAATATATATTCAATAGATAATTATGACATTTTATGTTACCAAGAACATATATTAATATTATCCATATTTTATGCTCTGTTTCTTGTTATAGTTGATTAATATTAATTAATTGACAATGAAAATAATAGAAAAGGAATGAGAAGTTATGAAAAATATTTTTTATTACATAAAGTGCCTATTAATATCTATACGAAAAAATATGTTCATTTAAGATCTAATGTAAATTAATAAAATAAAATACATATTTACAAAAAATAATAAATGAATTTACGCATACATTTAAAAGTAATACATTAATGATCGTTATATTCTTGTATAACAATTCTACGATATTATATTTTTTATCTAAATCCGAATACAAAAGATATTTTTTTAAAGAAATGATTAAAAATTCTTAATTTTCATACATAAATTATACCTTTCAAAAATGTATATAAATATATACAGATAGATATATTAATATAATAATAAATAAAAAGGTAATAATCCATTTAGTATAAAAATATTATTCGCAATTCAATAATTTTTAAAAAAAATATATATCCATATTTTCTTAAAATAGATGGTAGCAAAAAAACGTAAATATATTATATATAAAAAGATCTTGAAAAATTCTAGGGAATATAATGAATTTACTAATTTTTTTTATGAATTAATTTAAAAAAAATTCTCCTATTTTCATTTTAATATATGCTTTTCATGAATTATTTTTTCAGAAAATATAAGCAGATATTATTTTCAAATAATATAAATATTTCTTATAATAAGAAAATTATTATATATCTTATTAATTTTACCTTTTTTTTATTTACAATAAAAATAATAATTATAATAATATATTATTATTTTAAAAAATATATTATTATTGACAAAAAAAAAAAAAAATTTAATAAATTTCAAAAAAAGAAAACAATTATTACGGTTAAGATATTTTTTTTTTAATCATTAAAGTTGAAAAAGGTGATATAATTACATATTATTCAATTACATTATACAAATTGTAAAATTCATAATGATTCACATTCACTATCTTTTGTACGCTTTTATGTATTCAACGATATATATTTTAAATAATTAAACAAAGGTTTTTACATAAAAATTGGGATACCTCTTAAATATTGGTAAAAACTAAGCTTGTAACATGTATGTTAAGAAATAAAATAGAAAAATTAAAGAATTCTATATAATGCATTAAAATTAAAATGTTAATTTGTTCATGTTCTCATGTATTCTACGCTATATGCATTCTTCTTAATTATTTTTTCCATTTCTCTTTTATTTTGTAATATTATTTAATTATTTATTTGATTAATTCAATCAATAACATAAACATAATTTTTTTTGTCATCAAATTATTTTTTTCATAAATATTTATAAATCCTTATAAAACAAGTTTAAATCATAATTATGTATGTATAATTATAGGTTAATAGATATAATATTCCTATTATTTATTGGTGCAGTATAATGATGCTCAAAAATAATAATCCCTTAAAAACACATTCTACTAAAAATTAAATTACAAAAGTAATTAGTGAATATTTCATAGATATAACATAAATAATAAACTCTTAATTCCAATTCTAAAATTCAAATACTCATAGATGAATTACATTTAAGAAAGTGCTACTTTTTTTTTCTAATATTTTATTAAAAATATTTCATTATTAGTTTGAAAGTATTATTAATAATACTGACGATACTTTCTCTATAACACTTTAAATGATATAAATTAATTTCTTAATATAATTGTAGACATATTAAAATTAAAAAAAATGTAAATAAATACCTACTTATTATTGCATTAACGTAAAAAAAAATATATTTTTTAATTATACCATATGACAATTTATATTATTACAGGATCATAATGCAATAATATAAATACTCTATTAACAAAAGATGAAGAAAATAATTTTTTATATTGCCTATTTATATGTTATTAAATTTAATTAATTTATTTAATTTTTGAATAACTTACAAAAAGCAAATAGCTGTTAAATCGTAACATATTTTTTAATTTTAGTATAATATACGATTAATTCATTTTCACAAATTTAAATTAACACTACAATTAGGAGCAATAATAGTATAATAATTGTTTTTATCTCATCATTAAATTGTAATTATATTAAATCTTAAGGTTATAAAGTAATATTAAATAATATATAATTAAAAAGTATATTATTTTATTATATACGTATAATGTCACACTTATGCGATTTAAAAAGTACCAGAAGTCTGTTTAAAAGATTTTCACAATTTTTACTTTTTGTGACATATTTCATATAAAGCGTAATCTATGGAATAAATATGAAGACATTTTTAGTGAAAAATAAAATATATCCTTACCTCTGTAAAAAAAGTTATTTATATACATTCATCCATAGAAAAAACAGACCTATTTATTGTCAATTTAACAATGATATTATATTTCTTTAATAACCTAAAGTAATAATCATTTTAGAATAGACCTAGATAAAAAATGTAAAGCAAAAAATTTTTAGTCAAATAGAAATTAACATTAATAAAATTATATGAATTATTCAATTATACATTAATTTTAATTCAAATATATATATTTTTCATGAGATATATTTTAATTCAAAAACATATGTATAGTGTCAAAATATTTAATAAAGTTGAAGTCTTCCATTAAAATACAAGTGGAGAAGTAAGAAAATATCAAAAATTCTATTTACAAAAAAAAGCTGAGACCATATATTATTACTCATTTCTATAAAAAATACAAGCATATTTAGACATATTTATATAATGTATTAAGTAATTATTTTTCTTCAGTTTATTACTAATTATATTTTGCTACCTACTAAATACCATTTTTCAAAAAGATACATATTACTTTTTATTCATGTGATTTTTTTCTAAACTTGATATTTTCATATTTTATAACTTTTCTATAGTAATAAACCATCCCTAATATAAATATGACAGCTAATATAAATATAGGTAAACAATATAAAAAAATATTCGAGATCAAAAATATTGTAGTATGATCTACCACAGAAATGGAAGAGAACAACGAACTAATACTTCCTTCTAAATCTTTTCCACTCGAGCTTTTTAAATAGAGATCTACTATTAACAACCCTGATAACTCCAACAAACCTTTTTGTAAAAAATGCTTTAATGAAAAATCTAATATGGGTATTATCAATAACAATATAAATAGTGAAATTGAAACAATTTTTATTCCTCGTTTCCTACGTATTAATTTTTCATATTCCTTATAATTAATTATCTTGTAGTTTTTAAGGCTATCTTTATAATCAAGTTCTCTGAATATTTGTTTTTCAAAATAGGAATACTTTTTCGTTTTAGTATACTATATTGATTTTTCTGAGTTTTTTTACTGTACCCCTCAAAATATAATGAACCTTTATGTGAATGTCTGTGTTTTTCAGTGTTTTCTTTTACTTTATTACATATATTTTTTTTTCTGTTAAATTCATTATTTGACATCCCTTTTTTTATCTCTGAAATATTTATATCCTCATCTTGTTTATATTTCGATAACAATCAATAACTTCTTGCATTTATTGTTCTACCAGGTTTGTACTTTTTATTCAAATATTTATTAAAAGTTTTCTAAAAAAAGTAAATATTCTTTATTTAAACAGACTAATAATCTCATTATAAAAAAACGAATTAATTGAAATTAACAATAATAAAATTAATAATACAAATATCTTTGAATAATATTAGTATACTATGTTGTCTCGGAAATTACATATCCATGTTAGAAGCATAAACATTGAAATTGCAATAAATAAGAACTACTTAATTTTTTGTTTCATCCTATATGTTTTAAATATTTGAATGTATTCAGAATGTATTATAATTATAATTACGTATTATGCATACAATGCTGTCATAATAATTTTATATTTATGAATAAGTAATATTTTTTAATACTATTACGTGCTCTTTTAACAATGCATGTATATTCAAAATAAAAACATACATATTTTAAAATGTATATTTGAAAACGCTGACCAAGTTACAATCGTGGCTATGAAAAAGATTTCCTTAATCAGGTGATAATAGATCACATATAATAAATAGTTCTGTACAAAATTCTAACGAACAAATTTTCAATAATAATAATTTTGGCAAATATAAAAGAAGTTCTTGAATAAGATAATTAATGTGAAATGTTAAAAATACTAAAAAAAAAAAAAGATTAGAATAATATTTTCTAAAAATAAAATTGCATATATAATGATACATAAGAGAACATAATTTCAAAAGAACAGTAAAAACAACGAAGAACTAATTTAATAGGGTGAAAAAAAAACATGAAATTAAAGTAAAAATATTTTGTACAAAATTTAAAATTATGAAGTATATACGCATAAAATATAAAAAAGCACAAATTTTAATTGTATTCCTTTCATTCATATAAATGTTCATCATGAATACTGTTAGAATAAATAGTATTTTGTATGATAATTTTATATATACAAATGGATATGCAATAAAAAGATAACTTAATTATTAAAAAATTGTAACATGAACTGTAGCTGCAATAGAAAAACAGGATTACCATTAAATTAGCTAAAAAATATTAATAATAAGATTATCTTATCATTTAATGTACGAAAAAATATACATAGCAATATGTATCCTCTTATAATTAAATAATGAGAATGAAATATATTATGGGACCCAATATTTGAAAAATCGGTGCTATAACCTCGTAATTGGATATTAAACAAATTATATATTTAACAACAAAATGTTATCCATTAGGATTAAACGATACTAATTAAACCTTAATAATAATATTATATATATAATATTATGATAACTTAGATAAATGCAGTTTATTCCTTTATTAGTTAAAGCACATAAAAAAAATTCCTTCTATAATATGTTGTGAGTCTATATTTATACACATATATAAAAGAATATTCATAGTATTACAATATATATGTTATAATATAAATTCTTCCATTATATTCATTTTTTTTGTTATTTTATAAAAACAATTTAAGTATAAGAATTCATCAGTTATTATAAACTACAGTATAAAATAATATAAACTATAATTTTAAATTGGTAAGTGTTTTTTAAAATAATATATACCACATTTATTATATTGTGCATTTATACATATTAAATACAACAGTATTATTATATGTTATTTAAAGAAACTAATATATGCTAAATATCATTACTTATATTTATATTTTTAGCTACATGTTTTTCTACATTATATATATATATAGATAAAACAGATGCTTCAATCTGTTTGACCTAAAAGATTTACATATTCAGTTACTTATTTTACACTTAAATATAATTTTTTAAATACTTAAATAAAATAATCATAGTTATATGAAGAAATATTAAATAAATTTTGTAAATATTAATTTTTTATTATTTTAAATTAAAGATCATGAATAAACTTTAGTAGCATACAATAAATTTAATCATACATACAAACAAAATAGAAAAAAATACATCAAGAAAAAAAAAAATTATTTTAATATATTTATAAAATATTAAACAAAAAAAAAGGAAAATATAGTTTATAAATATCTTAAAATATATTTTATGTAGTTCATTTATAATATTTCAGATGTTTCATAAAATCATATATTTTTTATGTTGCCACATGTTTATACACTATTATAAGTTTATAATATATATTATATTTACCATATATATAAATAATATATTCAATTACAGAAATGTAAATATATAATATTTTATAAAATGATAATCTATTTTCACATGAAATCTCCGTATATATATATTAAGTAAAATGTTAAAAAGAACAAAAAAATGGCACATATTGTAAGGGATTAAAATAAAAAAAGTAAAACAAGGGGTAAAATATTTTTATAGAATTAAATTTAATAATAAATAATAAATGAAAATAGAACATTTATACATAAATTCGCTAATTAATCATAACCATAATAATATAATTGTTTATTTAAAATAATTAGTTACAAAATTTTATTATTAATTTTATTTTTTTAATTTTCTGACCATTATTCATCCCTTAAGTACTTTTTCAAATGAAGCATTAAAATGAAAAAAAAATGTATGTACATTACAATAGAATATTTTATGATGCTTTTAATAAACTAAAATTGTTCTCTAATTTTATTTATCAAATATTTTTTTAAAAAGTACTATAAATTTATGTATTCGTTTTTTTTAAATTATATATTAAATAAATATTTATTAATAGTAATATAAATATGTTTTCATATATGTATAAAATTCAGAATAAATAATAAAAATAGATAATATTTTAGGCTGTATATTCTAATGCACCTGTAAATAATTAGAGAAAAATAATTATGAATTTTCAGTTTTTTTGATATCATATAATGTAATATATAATTTTATTAACATGAAATTATTATTATTTCTTATTGAAAAGTTATAATGTATTTTACATTTTCTAATAATATATTTTAATAAATTCTGATATATTATATAATGCTAATTTTTAATAGGTTGTATAGATATCCGAATTTATTGTAATTTTTTAATATACCTAATTATACATTAAATAATTAACAATTTGTCTAAATTAAATCATTCAAATATAAGATTGCTAATAGCATTGTACATAGGAGCATATATATGAAAAAAAATATATTATATTAAAAATATTTAATGACGTAATGTAAGCCATAATTACTAGATTTTTGGGTGATTGTTATATATAATATTAAAAGTAATTTGTATATATTAATCGTATGTAAATTTTACAACTATAACAATTTAGTATAGTTTATATATTATTAATTCTCATTTCTAGTTTCATTGTAGTAAATACAAAAGAACTGTTAACATACTAGTTATTTAACGGGGAGATTTATAAAAGAAGTAAGTAACAATAGTATCTCAATAAAAAAAATATAAAAAATTGCAATACATATATAATGATAATTTTACTCAAAAAATTTTATATCACATATTAATATAACTTATATATAATTTGTTATTGTCATCTATTTGATCTTTTCGTTATAAATGTAGTAAGGATTTTATATAAAATATATACGTAACTGCGATTTATTATCAAAATATTATTAGTATTTATATCCAATAGACATATATTAAAACTATAAAAAGATAGGAACCATATAAAATAAATATTAATATGTTCACTCATTTTGTAGGTTGTTCACCATTATTTTTTAGTTGATTATTTTATAACTTCTGATAATAAATATATAGTTATTTTATAATTATGTTATTCATAAAATATTCGTATATGTATTTTTCGCTCACATTATTTTTTACAACAGGGTACTAATATAGAGTCGTTATGGAAAAATGTTTATCCTCGGTAATATTCGTTGTTGTTTAATACTATTAAATTTAATAGTAAATTACTTATGATAAAAAAAAGTTATACAACTGAGGTAAAAATTTACGCTCATTAAAATATTCATAATAATTCTTTTGAATTCAGGAAAGAGGTGTTCTTGGTTTAGGAGCATTGTCATACTATAGCAGATCAGAGTTTAGAAAAATTTCAAAACATATAATAAATAAAATTCCTTCCTTAATTAACGAGAGTAATATAGATAATTTTAGGATGAAATGCCTCGAATTGGTTAATTTTCTAATACAGCATAAAAAAGCACCACTTTACGAAAATCAAAATAAGTGGGAAGGAACAATAAAATATTGGGCAACATCATACTTTAAGCTGATAGCAAAAAAGCATGGTGGATGTTTTCCAATTTTAGATAATAATGAAAAAAACATTTTAGAATTAAACTATGAAGCACTAGATTTCTGCGAAAAAAAAAATAATAAAATAAGTGAAATACAATGTCTTACAGGAAGACGTAAAATTTTAGGTGAATGTGATAAAACATGTTCAAATAAAATTAATGAATATAATGTATGGATTAATAATGAAAAGGTTAATTTTAATAATAAGAAAGAACTCTTAAAACATAATTGCAAAAATCCACCATCCCAATTTCCAACAGAAAAGTGCAATATACTAAAAAGTAATATATTTAGTACACTTAATGAATGTAGGGATAAGAATTCAGCTACAATTTCACCTAGTACATCTAAAGAAGAAAAAACACCTTTACAAGTTGTAGGTCAAAACATAGTTAATAGTCCACCTAATGATAAAGTTCCAACCAAAGAGGTCATGCAAGATTCACTAGAAGGACCAACTCAAACAAAAGAAGAAACTACAGAAGATCAGGAAAAGCCACCGGTGTCACAACCCGTAACTCAAGTATCAACTTCAGATGCAACTTCAAGTTCACAAAGTACAAGTGCACAAATACAAAATATACAATCTGAACCAGACACAACTTCAAAAGCATCATCACAACCCGAAAATGAAGCTTCATTGTCACCAGGTTCTAATATTTTACAGAATTCAGTTTCCCAAATAACAATGGCACCTAGTTCTACTGAAACTATATCGTCACATTCTGGAACATCACTTCCCTCCTCGACTTCTGCTAACTCTAATGGTCCCCTTAAAATTCTAGGTACCATTAATGCTACTTATTTTTCCATTTTTCATATAACTACAATGTGTAACATATGTGTATATATATAATACAATTACAGATTCAGAAAAACATACAGCTATCACAAACAAATATACTATTCTAATAAGCTTTTTATGTGTTATTGTATTTTTCCTTTTTATTAAAGTAAAATAAAAAATATTTATTAAAAATAATATAAACATTTTATTACTTTAGTAATTTATTAAATAAAAAAATGTTTTTTTATAGTATGCTTTAATAGAAATGTTTAAAAAAAAAAAAAAGACAAGAAGGAGGCACATGAAATTTCTGAGACTACTAGTACCTTCATTTTCTAGCAATAAAAGTGAACTTTTTACAGATTATCGTTTAGAACACCCAATATATGATGATGAAGAATTCATAAAAAAAATTAAAATAAATGAACTTACAAAAAATGTATACTTATCAAAACGAAAAAAAGACAGATCCAGAACCATAATAGAAGTACATATGGAAGTACTTGAAGAATGCAGAAATGAAGATTGGGAAAACAACAAAGAAGCATTTTTAAAAATTTGTCTAGATGAGTTCACAAAAAAGGATTATAGAACATATCCTAATTTAACATATAATGATCTAATAACAGAAAATATTAAATGTAGCGATGACATTACAAAACAAAATATTCTATGGAATAAATGGATAGAAAGACATAGAAATATTTCTGAAAAATTGAAAAAAGTGCATTGGATTAATAATTTGAAAAATGAATGGAAAAAAGAACTAGCTTATATTCAAGAAAGGGAAGAATTAAAAATAAAATCTCCTAATGAAAATCACAAAGTTCCATTTATAGAAATAGAAAAAGATCTATGGAAACACTGGATATCGAAAAAGGGTATTATTATAGAACAATATTTGGAACAGGAATGGATTAAGCAATTGGATATGGATTTGAACATTATGTCAGATGAATGCGTAAAGGAAGATACAAAAAATTATATAGCACTAATAAATACAGAAGAATTGCAGCACAAAGAAAATTATGAAGAATTATGTAAATATATAAAAAAAAAATTATTAACAAAGCTCTGTATTCTAGTACTTATGACCATATTAGAAGAATATAAAAAAGAGGTGAATTTTGATAATAGGGAATCATTTTTGGATATATCCATAAATGAATGGAAGACACAAAAATATTCACGTAACAAACAAGAAATTACAGAAAATACAACTGAATATATTAACAGTGATATAGAAAATAAAAGAAATAAGGAATTCCATACTCATATAAGGAAGGACAGTTTCAGAAATGAGATAGAAGATTGGATAGGAGAAGATGACTTATATGCACGTTCTATAGTTAATAATGGGACAGTCGAAAAATCCATTGATATAGCAGAAAAACACATTTCATAAATTGATAGTAATACAACCAAAATATAGTTTGATTATATTCATGATAAGGTGCAGCTAAAAAAAATGTTTATTTGAATTTTTTAATGCATGTAAGAAATAAAGAAGAGGAATATAAAGTAGCAAGTAATAAAGAATAAAAAGGCAAGAATGAAATACGAAGTTTGAAACATCGATACTTAAAATATATTACTATTACATATGCAATTTTTTCTTTCTAAAAAAATATCCATTAAAATATTATATTAATACACTATTCAATAAAATTGATAAGATGATATTATATATATCAAAAAAAAAAAAAAAAAAATTAATATTAACCTTTTCCAAAATATTAAACATAGAAAAAATTAACATTTTGAATAATAGAAAAGAGCAAAATAAATAAATTTTAATACTACGGTTGATTTAATATAATATTATCACATAAATTTATATAATTATATTTTATTCCATTAAAAATTACTGTACAATATTTTTCACTTTTGAAAAGATAATTATTATGTAATCTACAAGTATTCGCACTATTTGGAAATTAATGCTTTAACTGATATAGTAAATTTGTTCATTAAAAAAAAAAAGATGTTAAAATATATGAAAAGGTAATTATATTCCACATATAATTTATCTTATAAAAAAGTAAACTATATATTCTATAAAAAACTGTTAATCTCTATGCTCTAATAAATGTTCACATATTAATAGTTCTTATTTATTATAAATTTATAATACTTTAACTGTTATATATATAATAACTTTTTTCTTGAGTTATTTATATATACGCAAAATGAAAAAATCATATATAAAAATTCATTCTCTTAATAAAGAATTTAATTTTTTTTCTCAACAATATTGTGACTTTAATAAAAAACGTTCATACTTATTTATGTACGTCAATATTATTAAAGAATTTATTTTATTGTTTATATAAGTTTTATTAAAATAAATTTTAAATATCAATGAAATTATTAAAATGATAAAAATGTGATAATAATGAAAATATTCAGGATACATAATTTTTTATATTAACCTTATTATTCACTTTTAAAAAAAAATATAAACCAATAATTAAAAATGATTCTTATGGTTTTATTGTTCTTTTTTTTTTTATAAATTATAATTTATAAATATTTTTATAATATCAAAGATATAAAATATAATTATAAAAAAGTATATAAGTTAAACTGTACTAAATTGATAAGTTTCAACACTTTTTTAAAATGAAGTGAGAATGGAACAGAATAAAATTATTTCACAGGAATTTCAAAAAATATCATATATTTTTATTTTTTTCCTTTCAATTAAATACCTATTTTTATTATATTAATAAAAAAATTTGGACACTACCTTTTTGAGTTTTGAAGGGTGTTTATAAATTTTGACTTTCAATAATTCTTCTTTTTCTCTTTTTTGTAATTACAGAATAATACTTTTCTTTAATATATAGTTAATAAGATTATTTCTTCTTATTCTTTTTTATATTATTTTATAAATTATACGTATATGCACATATATATTTATAGCATACACAAATAGTAGATCTATTATTTAAAACATATAATCGATTTTGATACATAATAATTTTTACTTTTATCATATTCCATAAAAAATAAGTAAATTATAAATTTTTATTTACTAGTTTGTATTGAGTAAAAGCTATAATAACAGCATTCTGCTTATTTTTTAAACATTATAATTAATGCAGTAATAATATTAATAAAAAAAATAAAAAATATATGTTTCTGAATGAATTATAAGAATGACTATCAAATAACACAATTCTAACTGAAATATAAATACTTATTTGTAATATAAAATCCTAGTATTACATAAAACATATATATTATAGTATATAAATAATATTTTGTTAAGAAAAAAATTGTTTTTACTTATTAATAATATTAACTTTATCCATATTTCAAAAAATATTTAATAAATTTAAATGAACATAAACATTCTTATTTTATATTACAAATAATTAATATATAGTTCTTTTGAAGTATATTAGTTTAATATATATAAGGCTCCTTTAAAAAAATACTTTTATGTTTTATAATGTAATATTTATATCGTTTATATATTTCATTAATATTGTGTATAAATTACAGAGATATTAATACGTATGTTTTCTTATATTTCTTATATTTGATATGTTAACTTAATAAATTATTTAATTTAACTATAATCATATAAACATATTGCAAGTACATTAAAAATATATTAAATATTATAAAGAAATATTAACATACATGGTCTTACGAACATAGTTATGATTTTATATAAAAGTCCAATAACAAAACCGTAATGTTTTGAAATATATAAAGCGCCTTGATAAATATTATACTTTATTAAGTTAAACGCTGATGTAAATATTAAAAAAAAAATTTTAATATTATAAATAAAAAAATGATATAAGAACAAAAGAATATCCACTACAAAATAACGTTAACTAATATTTATTTTAGCAATTATAAATCTTATTGTACTATATAAAATTCTACATCGTTTATGAAGAAAAAGACAAATCATTACATATATGAAATAATAACAAAAACATATTTTTCTTTTATTTTATTTTTTAGTTTTTTTTTAAATATATTTGATTATATGTTAAATATATTAATTTAATTAAGATATAACTTATAATTTATATATCATACTAAACGTATATAATCGTTAGATAATTTAGAACAATAAAATATATATAAAAAAAAAATAATAATAATTTAATATTATTTTCTAAATACATTGTATTAAATGTTATAATATGTTAGAACTCATATGAAATATAATATCATAAATAAAGTAGAAGTAACATATACATAATTGAAAAATATTATGATATTAACATTCGAAAATGTTTTATTATATATTGAAATATAAACACGTACCATAAACAACATTGCTAATAAGTTGTATTCTCTGTAGATTATTATGATAAATATTGATTGAAATATTAATTTATATTTTTGTTATGCTATATGTACAAATGAATTCAATAATAAATTTTACTAAAGCAATTAAGATAAATATTATATTATTTGTATTTTTATTTTTAATACATAATAATAATTATTCTATAGTATAAACATATTTACTTTTTCTGCATACATTTATATATCGAATATAAATATATATATATCCCATTATGAAGGTTCTAAAGAAGAAAGTAAAACTTTAACTTCTTTATATAATACAATGAAGAGAATTAGCAGATTATTTTAAAATTATACGATATAGTGCATTCATGGAATATTATATTTATAATTAAAATAAATTTTTTGAGGATGTATATTTTTCATTTAACAAATAAATTCATATTTCCATATACTAAACTTCTTTTTAGCTAAATGTCTTTTTTTATTAAGTTAAATTTAAATTTTAGTAATATTCGTCAAGTTCAGTTTATTGACTAATATATATGTTATTGATACTTATGATAAATATTAAATGAAATAATATGAATGGTATTATTTTAATAATGAAAAAAATAGTAATAAAATAAAAGAGAAAATTATATATCTTATAAATAGTTAATATTTAACTATTTATAACATTTTTAAAGACCCAAAGAGATTCCTAAATATATATTACAGTATAATGAGAAATCCATATGAGTATGTACTAAAATTAATTTATTTTTTTGTATAAAATATCATTAGAATTACATAAGCTTCATATTAATAAAAATATAGAAAAGAATATTCTTTTCTATAACTATTTTTTAGTTACAATAAAGTGATCCTGTTTTTCAAAAAATTATTATATTTTCAATTAAAGGATTTAATTTGTAGTGTACTAAGCATATTAAGTTATTTTAATATTATCAAAATATATAGAAAAACACTTACTTAGTTATGTTTTAAAATTCTATGTATGAAAAAAAAAAAATACGTCACATATAAACATATTATATATTTATTTTTACTTATACTAAAATTAACATGTTACCAATTTAATTATTTCCAATTTTGACACATATACTTATATATAATGGCATCCGGAGATCCAGCAGAAAATGTAATAACTATTTTTATGTTATAATAATTATTTGTATTATTATATTAAAGAATCCTCCATTCTAGAAATGATGTAGAAATATATTCCATGAAATTATGTTTTTGAGCACTTACATATTAAAATTATACTTTTTTTCTTTTCAGGAAAATTCCGTAACATTATTTCTTAAATATAAAAAGGAATTTGAAGATGTTATCTTAGATATTTATAACAGGATGCGTGGGGTACAAGGTGAAAATCCTGGAAGGAAATGTGCTCTAATCGAGCAAAATAAACCTAATTTTGCTACACCATGCCAAGAGGTTGGTAGATATTTAATTGAAATAAAGGAAAACTATAAATCCGATAGCTTCAAACGTTGTAAATACTTAAATTATAGGATAAATTCAGATGATAATTATAATAATTCAAGTTGGTTTCAGGGATATAGAGATTTTTCGTCCAAAACAGGAAATATATGCACAGACGAAATAAAAATTATTCATCAAGATGTTTTAAATAAACTTAAACAATTATATAGCTATTATGATAATTTCAGCACATTTAATGGTAAAGACAATGACTCCGATGGTAATATTTGTGAAAGTGTTAGAGAATGTTATAACTTTTATAACAATAATTACAAAGAATGTCAACAAAATAGCAATGACCCTTTTTGTGAGGAGTTAATCAATTTTAAGAATGCATATGATGATAAAATGAATAAATTCACTCCATGCGAAGGTTTGCCAAAAATATTACCACAAATAGAACAAACTTCAACACAAATATTACCACCTACAGAAGATGTAGATTACGTATTTGTTCCCATTTTAACAACATCTATCGTATTACTAATGTCTTTCACTATATTTTTTTTTATATAAGGTCAATAAGAATTATACTTAAAATTAATAATAATTTATCACATATAGAATAATTTATTTTCACAAAAATTATAAGCATATAAAAATTATATTTTTAAATAAATATACATATATTTTGATGTAGTTTACTCCACTGAAATCTTGGATATATTATCGTTTACGAAAAAAAAAAATTATTGAACTTAACAAATTTCAAGAAGCATTGAGCGAATCCTTACAAAACCTTCATGTAGTAGTAAATAGGAATTGTGAAGTAAGTTCTCATAATATAACCTATCAACCTCAAGGAGACACTTGATGTAAAATTAACCTTTTATGTCATTTTCAATAGAAAATAAAATACTTAGTGATATATATGTTACACTTATGTACAAATTCATTAAAAAGCAATGTAAACAATAAATAAAGAAATGAATATATGTCTATAAAAATTATTCAAAAATAAAGATAAAATAAATACGATACTATTTTTAAAATTAGTAGTAGAAAATTCCATTTAAACGAGATTCCCCTTAGAATGAAATATAAATAATTTTAAAACTTAAGCATATAACACAAGACGTTAAGGCAAAAGTGGATATACTTATATAACAATATGAGGTAGCGTTTATTTTCTCAGTATAACAGAATAAAAAACAACATTAGAAACAACACCAATAATAATATTATATAAATAAAAAATGTAAAACCTTGGAATAAAAACATTAATCAAAATATAAAGTATATGTCTACTTTTTCTTTATAACTTTATTCAAAATTTTTATTATTTGTCCACTTTCAATTTAATATTACTAAAAATGTTACACATTATGTAACAGTTTTAACGTTTTTTTCTTCTATTGATATATATTATATGTCATATTGTTGAAAGGGTATTTATGATTGGCGCTAAGGTAGATGAATTCTAATTTTAATTGTATTCAAATGGGAAAAATCCTAACCATTATTTTATAATTCATAAATATGTTCTGCTCTAGCATTATTTTTATTTTTTTTTAACTACATTAATACCTTATTCTATATATAACATACATATGATTAAAAAAATTGATATATGATAAATAATAAAAATAGTGTACCTACATTATAAATTTTTTGATAAAGTAAATTTTAGTAATAACAAATAGTATCTAAATGCCTATGTTTAGTTTTTATTTTCTCCATATAGAAAGAAAAATACAACAAATATTCCCATAAATATAATAGCAAGTAACACGTTTATGTTTATAGAATCTGAGAAATAGAAATGTAATTCTTATTTTATTGAGTTTCCAGATAGAATCCATTTCTATATTATCTACACAATTTATTATCTATACGTTCAAATAAGAATAATAATTTTGAAAAGGAGGATTTCATTTCTCATTACATGAAATTTTTAGGCACCATGGTAATTTGTAAATTGTAAACTTCGTGTACTCACTCATTTTTTTTATTGTATATAGTTACATATGTCTTTAGATTTTACTATAAATGTGAATTTTAGTTATTAACAATGTATAATATATTTTGCACTATACTTAATATTGCGTTCAAAATAATAAACAAAAATATATGTAATATTGAAATTATAGAAAATTATTCAAACAATGAAATATTCATATAGAAAGGATAAATGAAATAATTTTAATGATAATGAGGTACAAAATTTTATTTTTAATTATTATTTCTTTACAGTAAGCATAGATTTAATAAAAACAAAGTTCGGAGAACATGATTCATATATCTAATTATAATAAAAGCAAAATTTATTCTGTTATAATTGTTAATTATTGCTTTTATTTAAACAAAAATTATTTATTAAAATATATATTTACATACATTGTCAACCACATATGTGACACATAACAAAAATAAAAAATAAAAGTAATAAAGTAGTGTTATCTTACAACTTCATTTATTTAATATCTACTTAATATATTTTAACCAGAATTAATCTATAAAAAATATTTACTTCTAAAAATTCGATATATACTTAATTTAATTTTTATAAAGAAATAATTTTAGTGCTGCAAAGGTTGCTTTCATTTATATATTAAAGATATAAGATTTAAACAAGAAAACATTAACAATTAGAAAAATGTTTTTATAATTCTAAATTTATTCCTTTTATCTTTTTTTTAAGTTTATATATAAAAAAATGTTTTATTTTCTTAAATCTATGAAGTATATTTTTTTCTTTTTAAATAATAATTGTTTGTATATTTAATAATATTTATAAACTTATATAATAAAATAAGAATAGAAATGAAATTAAAATATAATCCATAAGTTCTTAACTAAGAATCCTATATAAAAGGATATTACTTAATTATGTGTTTATAATTTTACTTTTATTCGATGTAAGGAAAATTAAAATTCTAATAAAAGGATTTTTACAATTGATATAATTTATAACTCATTTCACTTAAAACATATTATATATAATGAATATTAAGTTCTTTCTTAAGTAAAATAACATATATATATACATCAATACATCGTAATATATTTACTATCGTTCTTTTAATATAATCCAAGATATACTTATTGTTAATTTTAAAATAATACACTTTCTTATTTACCTGAACAAATAATAATTTTAGATTAAAATTCACAAAATAGAAAGAAATATATTTTATTACAAACATTAATTTCTAGGGTTCTAAATAATTATCCGTATTGTACTATAATACATAAACTTTTGAGCATAAACCCATATTTTTTATAGAAATATATTTAAAAATATAAATAAATACTTTATGCAATAGTAATTATTAAGATACAATAATAATATCTACTCAAATTCAAAAGCATTAAAATATTTAGATTCAAAAAGAGCAATGAAAATATATTTATGTTGTGCTTTAAAAACACCATTTATACGCATATACATTTATAATATTTTAGAAATTATATGTATTCTCATTAATCAAATCATAAAAAATATTACGCTTATTACTTTATATTAAAATTTTCATTACATAAACATATTAATTTTTTATTATTCATTTTACGCCTTTATTAACTTAATTTTGTTATATTTTTCATTATTTCTTAAAATCTTGTAGAACCCTACTATAAGCATAACAGCTAACATAACCATAAGTACGCTAAATAATGCTATAATAAGATAGGACAGTACATTGTCTCCCCATGCTTCTACATTAACTTTCAATTTATTCAATATTCCATCGTTTGTAATGCTTTCCCATGCCTCTTTCAAGGACGGTAAACTTGATAATATGGGTATTCCTATTCCCAGCAAGAGAAAAATAAAAAACATAGCAATTCCAATGCTATACTTTCTAAATCTTATTTTTCTTAATGATATATCACAAATTCTCCTGTTTCTTTCAAGAAAATTATCGTAATCTTTTTTTTTAATCCATTTTTTTTCAAAATGGAAATGTTTTCCATCAAACATTCCATTATTATAATCTATAACTTCGGTATAGTATTGTGCCTTATTTAATGAACTTTTATTAGATTTTTTGTTTTTATCTTTTTCTCCTTTTTCATTAATAGCTATATCCTTTTTTTTGCACTTTGTATTGTTTTTTATATTTTGTTCTAACTCTAAAATATTTGAATCCTTATCCTGCTTACATTTTGCCAGTCATCGAAAAGTTTTTATACCTAATTTTCTGCCAAGTGTGTACTCTCCATCCATGGATTTATTAAACGTGTTCTAAGAATAAAAAAATATATAAATATGTATATCATTTTTAATGGATAAATAATTAATTATATGAAACAATATTAATAATAATAGAACACATAAAATATGAATAATTTAAATACCCTTCAATGATAATATCATACCACATTATTTTTAAAATGACATATCCCAGTTAAAAGGATAAACGCAAAAATTTTAATAAATAAAATTGACTTAACTATTTGTTCCATTATAAATATATTTAATGCTCTAATATACTAAGGAAACAATTAATAATAATATAATATACTTCTAATGATAATGGATGCTATATTTATTTTACAAATATTTTTTTGTTATTGATTTGTAACAAATTAATAAAAATTATATAACTATAACTCCTGTTACAAAATATACAGTAAACAAATTATAAATACATATTATAAAATTTTAATTTTAATTATAAAAGATTATCTCTCGTCTATATAAGATAATATAATTTTATTCATAAATATTCAAATACTATAGTTTTATTATTTAATGTAGTGCACTAATTAAGTAATTCTTTTTATTAATTTTTTCCAAAAGAAAATAGAAAACAAAGATATATATGATTTCGAAATATATCTAAATGTTGAATTTATATAGAATATATAGCGTAGAGAATATAGATAATAGAATGCTCTATATATGAATACTATAAGTACAATTTTTATGGATGCTATAATAATAATAATACTAAGAGTATAAACATTTTATTTTAGAAGGAACTCTTATTGCTCATAAAAAATATATATTATTTTAACAGTATATTAATGGTAATAATATAATGATAGAATTATATTTTGTTTTATAAAAATAAATACAGAAGCTTTAGATAATTCCTCAACCCATACAATCCTTTATAGTATTAAATGTATAAACTGCAACCTCATATATGCAGAAACATATATTATAAATACAAATAAAAATTGATTTTTTAATATTATACCATAATTTTTGAATATTATACTTTTTAATTATATTTAATATATACCACTATTAATTAAAGAAAAATCTTTGCATTCAACTACTTAATTTTTTATATATTATTTTTAATTAATTTTTTCTTACATAAGATATACATTAAATAGGAAGAAAAAAAATAAATAAAATAAACATTGTCAAAATAGTAGTATTTGTCTTTTCTGTGAATATATTTATTATTTAAATGGACTAAAATAGTTTAATAAAATTTAGTAATATTAATTAATAAAAAAAATATATATGTATTTCTTATAAAAATTTTTATTATCTATATTTTCATTTTCAACATACAATATTCCCATACACATTAGCCTAATTTTATATAGGTCCTATGTATACTTTTACAAAGAAAAATATATACATTGGTCAATATATTGACTAAAAAATACTTTTCAAATCTTATATAAATGATATAATTAAAATATATATTAATATTTTCATATTATTTTCATTTAAATCTGCAAATAATCATATATAAAAAGTAAAATATAATCATATAAATTACTTGGGAAAATGTTACATGGAAATTCTTATAAATTAGTATTATTTAGGCAAAACTTTACCACAAAAATTGTGTCTTCATTTTGATATAATTTAATAGTATTTATCAAAAGTATAAAAAAATATTATCTATTTATAAATCATTTATAAAAAAATAATTCTTTTTTCATTTTTATTTTGTTTATAAAATTTATATTATTAATATAAAAAAATTACTAATGGTTAATATGGACTATGTAAACATATGTACATCTATGAAATTGTATTAATTTTCAAATTAATATATTTAAATACAAGCATATAAAATAAAATTAATATATAAATATTTAAATACATGTGATTATTTTACTGAAAAAAGAATTCATTTATGTTTCTTACCGTTAGTAGTAATTTTTATTTTTATAGATATATAGTACATTCTTAGATGTCTACAATTAAGGAAAAACAATAATAAAAGGAAAACTACTTCAATGTACTATTTATTGATATATAATTACATTTAATTCAGTAAGGTTGTCCATTAACGTTGTAAAAAATAATGAAATATATACAGTATATTTATTTATATATTTTCAATATAAATTAAATTTAATTTTTTTTAAAAAATTGAATTAACTCCTAAATTATAAACAATAATAGAATAAAAAATGGTTTTAACAGTTCACTTTAATAAAAAAAATACCAAATTTAGAGTTTTTAAGCAATAATTGATAACTCATACACAATAAAGTTATTATTTTTTTATATATTTATTTTTTCCCTTTCAAACTAGGAACAAATAGTTAAACAATTAATAAAAGAACTATTATAATATGTATTATTTATAACACATGTCTCATAAAACCTAATTTATAAAGTAATTAATATGTATTTTTAAGTAAATATATATATATATATTTCAATGCAACGAAATTCATGAACTTCATGTAATTACTTACAAAGTCCTGTTAATTTTTTATTTTAAGGTAGTGAAGCATATTTTTTGAATTATATCAACATATAATAATTTTAAATTAGAAAAAGTGAAATATTAAAAAATACTTTTTCATATAGTTCAAGTATAAAATAATATAGGGCTTAAATGAAACAATAAAAATTGTACTATAATAAATTCCTTTTAAGATGCATATATATATTTTCTATGAAAGTATATATAAATACATAAATATATATTTTAAGTCATAATATGTAATGTAATGAAATAATATTTTAAAATACATTTTGAAGAAATATAATACATTCAAATTCAAAAAAATCTAAGAATATATTTTTCTATTGTTGTATATCAAAAATTCCTTGTTCATATAGATGCACTTCAATAAAAGTAATCAATTATGAGAATGTTTAATAGATATATAACTAAAGATAGAAAAGTTATTACTTCACATTAATCATTTCCTTATAGAAAGGTTCGTATTTCTTATTGTTTATTTTACCTTTTTTTAAACTTAATTTTTTCATATTTTTTAACTTTTTTATGGTAGTAAAAAACCCCTAATAAACATGTGACACCTATTATAAAGATGGGAATGAAATATATCAGAAAACCAAAGAAACCGGTTATATAATAATGTTTATCTATATTAGAACTGCCTGAACTCCCCCCTGTTACATTAACAGCACATTTGAAGAA
Source organism: Plasmodium malariae (assembly GCF_900090045.1). Lineage (NCBI taxonomy): Eukaryota > Apicomplexa > Aconoidasida > Haemosporida > Plasmodiidae > Plasmodium > Plasmodium malariae. The sequence continues at coordinate 2,659,018 of NC_041787.1, read as the reverse complement.
AGAACTAAAATGAGATTCTTTCAACCAATCATATAGAGGTTTCAGCATTACTTGTAGGGATTTCGCATTTCCTACAGCTTGGTACTCCAAAGATACAGAGATAATATTCAAAACCTTAAACAAACCATTTATAAGTCCATAACCCACGAATAAATCTAGTAAAAGTAATATGGATAACAACAAAACAAAAAATATAGGTAAACTTAATCGAAATCCGTACTTTTTACGTATTATTTTTTGGTAAATCTTATTACTAATCCCCCTGTTGTTTTTAAGAAAGTTAGCATAATCAAGTTCTTTGAATATCTTTTTTTCGAAACGGGAATATTGTTCTGTTTCAAATATACGAGAATTATTTTTTTTAACTTTTTTGTGCCTTTTTATATTCCTTGATAAACTTCTATTTGATTGTCTATTTAATTGTGCAAATATGTTTTCATTATTAGATATATCTTTTCTTTCTGTCATATCATTATTTAGTATCCCTTCTTTTAACCCCATAGTACATGAATCCTTATTATGTTTACATTTTGCTAATAATCGATAATCCTTTGTATTTAATTTTTTGTCATTTATATAGTTTTCACCCAAAGATCCATAAAATGTCCTCTAAAACAATAAAGTATATACTTATAATTAAAAAGAATCAATAATATTATGCTAAAAAAAAGTATTAATAAATATAAAGCACAAGAAAAAGGAATATTTGCAAATATCATTAAATAATATTAACATACAGTTTCATTGCTTAAATGGCATATCCATATTAAAGGTATAAACGTAGCAATATTAATAAATATGATTAACATAATTTTTTTTTCCATTATATAAAATTTATATGTTGTAGTATGTTCAATTAAAAAAAAACTACATTCATGTAATATACATTTAATTGTGACACTACTTCTATTTTTTTAATTTTTTTTTATTCTGTTCTTATAAAAAAATTATGTAACAGAAATATCAATAATACATTTTATAAAACAGAAAGAAAAAAATAAATGTTATAAATTATTTTAAAATTTTTATTTTAATTTTATTCTCTAAAATCTAATTTAATTAAAATAATTATAATTTATTTTAATTCATACATATTTAGAATATATAATTTTGTTACATAGAATAGTAAATAAATAAATGTTATTATTAATTCTTTTCAAAAAAAAAAATATATGTTTTTTTTTTTTTTGCTATTTGTAAATATTGAATATATCTATAGTATAGTATATAGAGAATATAGATATAATCTATTGTTATATTTATTAATAGAATAATTACTGATATTACTGATTTTACTATTTTACTATATATTATTATACTTTCATAAATATCATATATTCCAAAAACTATATATTTTTCATATAAAATAATAGTTGTTTGAACAATATTATAATAGTAACAATAAATTAAAAGAGTAATAATTTGTAAAAAGTTTTCATCAAAGTTTGATACATACTTTAGTTACTCTTTAAATACATATATTCGTTTATATACTATAACATATTTAAAAAAATTAACAACGTCCTACATAACATATGAACATTTTACATTTTAAAGGTAAACACAGGATTATTTTTTATCCGAGTACTGCTATTTTTTAAAATTCTAATTATTAACTTCATTTTATATCATAATTCTTTATGTTATTTTTTAAATTCATTTATATAATATATTTTGTTTTTCTTAAATATATATATTTAGAAGAAATATTAATATAGCAAAAACAAAAAAAAAAAAAAATGAAAATTGTTTTATAATTTTTATTAGAATTTGATTAAATTTTTATGTGCATTCTTCCAAATATTAATATCTATTCGTCTATTTGCAACTACACTTATGCAATAAAAAACAAATGCTTTGTATTCTTCATGATTTAATAAATATATTTTATAAAGTACTTGCTTTGTGATTAAAATACAAGTATTAATCTTAATTGGACCGTTCAAATGTAAATTAAAAAATAGTATTTTTAAAAAACATAAAACATAATCACTTGTAAGGCACTTATATAAAACCTATTAAAAAATTGTATAATTTATAATTAATAATTTCATACGCATTATAGATTAATGTTTAAATTAAAAGACAAAAAAAATTATATTTTTTATAAAAGCAATATAACATTTATATGAGTTGACTTATACATATATGCTGATTAACTTTAATTTAATATTATATAATTAAAATAAAGATGAAAAAAAATTTCAAAAATTTTTGAATTAATTAATGAAAACTATTTACAATTAAGCACATATTTAATGTCATATTACTACTCTGGAAAACTCATCTATAGACAACAAATGAAAATTAACACAAATGCATAATTTTTATTCATATATACTCCTGCTATAAAAAAATATTTATTTAACTTTAAAAGTTAAATATATATTATTTAATTGTTAAATATATTTCATTGAAAATATATTAATAACATTTATTATGCATTAATACTTTAAGACTTAACCAAAACAATCATTTTTTTATTCTTATAATATAACGCCAGATTAACAGAGATACAAAAATATAATCTCTTAATGTATTTCCCAAAAAAAATATATTTCTTTTTTATCCACATTTTTTTTATTATAGAAATTTAGATAATTTTTATGAGATTTAATTCTAACAATTAATTTAATTCAAAAATAATACAACAAAAGTATCATAATTCAATTTATTATAAAGCATTATAAATTTTAAAATTAATAAAGTTCTATTAATAATGTGTTCTTAAAATCAAAATAATATTAGTGTACTTTGACAATATCATAAATAGGATAAATATATAAAAATTTAATAAAAGCATTCTTATATTAAGTTTTAAAATATATATTTCTTAAGTTCTTTTACATAAATTATCTATTATATGTATATTTAAATAAGAAATACATGTTAATTAAATAGAGCACAAACTTTTAGTTTTATTAAATGAAGAGTAAATTGAAACATCTAAATTAAAACTAATATACAATATGTTTCTTTAACAAATTTTTAATATACTTAAATTCTTAAAATAGAAAAAAGAAAATATATGATTGTTATATATTTAAACTACCTCGCTAGCTCCATTAACATATTGAATGTTACTATAGATATTAAATTTAATGAATACATAATTCTTATTATAAAAATTTAGATTAAACATATATACACATATTTTCTTCCTATAAAGAACTCATATTTATATGAATACTCAGAAATATCAATTTCTTAGTTTTATTAAACACAATATTACATATATATATATATAATGTTAAGACAGGTTAATAAATAAATTCAAAATATTACATCACAATAGGAAAAAATATATAAAAACCTGTACTTTTATAAATATTTAGTACATATATTTTTATCCTTATTTATAAATATATATGCGTATATTATATCTTTACCTAGATAAAATCTACATGGATCTAATAAGAAAATATTTGAAAACATTATATTATACAAAATATTATATACTTTTTTTATTTGCAAGATAAACATTTTCCCTTGCAGCAATACTTTTACACATATGCTTTAACTAAATTTCCTTTAACTACAAATTCGTATAAGAAGAGTTTAACCAATACATGAATAACCATAGAAATACCTAATATAACTAGGAATAACGAAAAACATGTAAATTTATCATAGATTTCTAAGAATAAAAGTAATAAAATTCTTATTATTGAAAGTTTTACTGGTGCAAAAAATGTTAAAAAGATTCTTTCACAAACTACATATATTAAAATTTTTTTCTAAGTAGAACAGGAACATTTTTTGTATTATATATAAAGGAATAAATTCCTTATAGAGTGGTTTTTTAAAAATTATTCTACTGTTGAAAAAGATTTATATATGACAAAAGGATACTTCTTGACTAAATCTTTTTGATTCAGCACTTGAATTATATTTATTTGACTATTAACTTTTCCTATCATACTCTGATTCTCAATTAACGTATTAATTTCTTTAATGAATGTATCTCTTTTTATGTAACATTTTTTAAAGCCACAATTTTGGTTTCGATCGAATTTTCTAGTAATAATATACTTGTTCTTGAATTGAATATTCCATCTTCACAGTTTTTATTATCTAAATATTAATTACATATACTTTACAAATAAAAGAATATATTTTTAATATTCATAATTTGATAAATTTACTTAAGCATTAGGTAGAACTTTTTTATTATCATATATATATATATATATTTATATTATTCACCCTTTTTGTGGGCTTAAAATAAGGATAGTGTTCAAATATTTTTTTTTTCATAGAGATGTTAAAATATTTCCTTTATTAAATATATTTTGTTTATAATTTTATAATTTTAAAAAATAATTATTTCATTTAAATTATTACAGGAATTAAAAACTTATAAAGTTCATAATATTAATAAACTAATTCTATTAAAGGGTAAAATTTATATAAATTCATGGAAGACATTAATAGTTAACATATAAAATAATTTTAATATAATTAATTATTATAGCTATATATCAAATTTATTATCATATGTTTTTCCATTTTATCAATATTTTATTTTTCATTATACCATAAATAAGTAATAAATGAAAGATTCATATATATATACTATTTTCCTTTATTAGAAAAAAAAAAAGTATATTTTTTTCGATATTCAATTATTGTTATAATTGAATGAATATTACAATAAAAAATTACATAAATTTATATATGAAGTTGTAAAAATAAAATAAATTATTATTGATATAAAAACCATTTTTAAAAGAGTAATACTTAATTTTTTTTTAATATATTATAATATATGAAAGTGATATGTTTATACTACTAATATCATATAAAAATATTGTTGAATCTTAATTTTATTATTATTTAATATGATTTATTTTATTTATTTAAAATTCCAAAAAATACAATTGTTACAAAATTTATACATTTAATGAGTACTAAAATATATATATAAAATAGTTTTATAAGTACAAAAATATTCAATATATATGAGTATTGTAATATTTTAATTATAGCCTTTCTAGTTAGAAAAAATTATGGTAAATAATAACATTTTATTTTGAAAATATATTAAATGGAAAAGAATGATTCTTATAATTTAATTTTAATATATTTTAATAAAAAAATTTTGTAAATCCTCTAGATTTCAATATTATATAATATTAAATGATTATAATATTATTATATTTAACAAAAATAATTCTTTAAAATTCTTAGATAAATATATTTGATAACAATGTTGGAAATTAAAAGAACAAATATGCTATGATTATAAATTTCTATTTACACAGTATATTCGTATTCTTATGTAATTTGTTCATAACACAAAAAAAATTTTGAAATTTTTTTTTGTCTTATATGCAAATAAGTTATTATCTCATATATACCAAGCAACATGAATAAGACATATATATATAAATCTAAATAATGGGTTTACTTATTTCTTACTATTTTTTTATTTCTATGTTCTTTTAAATTATTTTTTTTTTTAAGCATATATAATATATTAGTAAATTTACATTCACCCTATCGATATATAATAAGAGAATTATAAAATTCCGTTTTTTCTTATTATTAAGCCTAATTTCATTTTTTGTCACTCAAAATAATATAAGTATTGTACATTATTGTCAAATATTAGAAATATCAATAAATTATCTAAAACTTTTGTTGATATTAATAAAATGATATAACAATAATAATTTCATAATATTTTCTACATTATATACATCCATGAAAATTAAATATATTCATTAATTACTAATACATCTGCGCATAATTTTATGATATTACTTTATATATAAATAATGTTACAAATAAAATAAATATTAATAATACAGCGCAAAAAAAAATAATTTATCATATATTAGTATTTGATTAAAATTCACTAATATATCATTTTTAAAAATTAAAAAAATTATAAAAACGTATATTGTACACATATATATATATATTTTCTTATGGTAATATATTTTAGTCAATTTTGAAAAATTTCACTATATCTTCAACGAATGATAATAATAAAAAAATAAATGATTTTAACCTTCCATATAATTTTAAAGAATTAGAATCCCCATGTTAGTAAAAAATAATAAATAATCCTCATTTCAAAAATATATTATTTTATTGTATATTCATAACATCCAATTTATATCATAAAAAAAAAAGAAAAACATCTATTAAAAAGTATTAAGTAATAAATATATTTCATAATATATTTCTAATAAAAATTATTTTATACAATAAATTCTATGTTTTTTTTCTTAAGTTAAATATATACAATGCAACATAATACTTTCAATTTTTTCCAATAAATACAAAAATGTACACTTATTTTTTATAAAAGCTAATCATATATTTCTCATATTACATACACAAATAATCATCTTACATTACAAAAATACAAAATATTGGAAACGAGCATTTTTCATTTAAAATATAAATTCTAACAGTACATCAATTAACATACATTAAGTTTTTATTATATATTAATTTTAACCCCAATACATATATTCCACATAAGAATCTATTTTAATGAACAAATATATATATTAAGCAATAATATTTAATTATTCTGAAAAAAATTTATAATACAAAATGAATATATTTAAAACTTTCGTATTCACAAATATATTAAGAACATAATTTCTTATTTTTCGTAATAACCTTATACGATGTACACCTGTGCTTCTATGAAATTATTTCAATTATAACTATGTTTACAATAAATATATATCTAAACAAATTATAATTATTACTTCATATAAATAATTTCCTTAAAGAAAAATTCATTCTACTCATTGTTCTTTTTGTACATTCATTAACTTAAATTTTTTATATTCTTCATTATTTATTAAGATCTTAGGTATAGTTGTTATAATTACGATAGCTAAAATAATAATAAGTACTCCATAAAATATTGAACAAATATAGTCTTGTACTGCAGTAGGATTAAAAAGAAATTGTTAGTATCCCTAGAAGCTGCTTCTGTAGAGGCTTCAGCAGCTCCAAACCTTGTAATATAGGGAATCCTATTCCAAACAAGAAAAAAAGAAAAAAAACAGCAACTGCAAATCCGTAACTTCTAAATTTTATTTTTTTAAAATTTTTATCACTAATTCTTTTATTCTGTTCTTGGAAGATCTCATAATCATTTTTTCTAATCCATTTTTTTTCAAAATTTAAATATTTTTCTATCATACATTCCATCATTATAATCCGTAAGTTTTATATAGAATCTCTTCTTACTTAATGATTTATTGGGTTTTCCATTTTTCAGTATTTCCCCTTTTTTATTATTAGATTTATCTTTATTTTTACACTCTTTATAATTTGGCATATCTTTTAATACTACAATATTTGAGCCCTTACCCTCTTTATATTCAGCTAGTAATCTATAGGTTCTTTTTTTTAAAACTCTACCAAGAGTGTAACTCTCATCCGAAGACTTGATAAACCCATTCTAGAAAAAAGAAAAATGTAAATATTTTTTATTTAATAGAATAAATAATTCCATTATAAAAAGTAGTATTTATAAAAAAAAAAAAACACTAACAAAATATATACCCAACAATTTCCTTATATAATATTATCATACCATGTCATTTATAAAATGGCATAACCAAGTAAAAAGAATAAGCATAGAAATTTTAATTAAAAACGGAGTTTTGATATTTTGTTCCTTGATATACATCTTTGATATTATTAATATATTTGGAAAAAAAAAAAAAATAATAATATAATATATTTAATGATGTACGTAATATACTTACTAAAAAAAAAAAAAAAATTATTATTTCTTCGTAATTACTCAATGAAATGTATATAACTGTAATGATTTTTACAACATATATAAAAAAAAATATATACATTTAAAAAGGTATTATAAAACGTTTACCTTAATAATATTCATAAAAAATACACTTTCATTAAAATAAAATGATTTAAATTTATTAGTAATTATTCTAATACATTATTTTATCATTTCATTTAGTGTACTAATTAAATAATATTTTTGTGAATCTTTTCATGATAAATGAAGAGAAAAAATTTCATTTCCTATTATTTGAAAATATTTAAGTTTCGATATAATATAAAATGTATACAGTATATTTATAATAATGTATTACTATAAAGGTTAAAACAATTTTTAATTTTAATTATTTTTTCATGTTAATAATTTTTATTTTATAAACATTATATTCTGGATAAATAATAATTTTTAATAAAATACTAATTATCGTAACATTATAATAAAAGTAATAATAATCAAAAAAAACAACATTCTGTGTTATGTAAATTATAAAAAAATTGTTAGTTACACTTTGGATACATTCCCACTTTGTAATCTATAATACAATTAAAAAATATTCTTTATATGCTACCATTTAATATACGAATAAATATATATTTTAAAATCACTTATATATTTATTTTTTTATTTTTCTATCATATTATTTCAAAAATATAATATTAATTTAAGTTTAATTTATACCATTATTAAAAAAAAAAAAAATTATATTCAGGTATTTAGTTATTTTATATATTTTTAATTAATTATATGTAATTAAAAGAAATATTATTGAAGTAAAAAAAAAAAAAAATTAGAGAGAAAGGGAAGGGAAAATTATGTTATAAAAATATTTCATACATTTTCATTATATAAAAATATATTAAATGGTAATGAATTTATTAATAATACACAGGATATAACATGCATATAACCAATGAAAAAAAATAACAATATAATATACTAATATATGTGATACATTACTTTTTCTATTAAAAATTTTAAGAAGAAATTATTCTTTTTTATTTATTTTTATAAAGGTGCTAGGTGAGAGGAATATATTTTACTGCTACGCTATAATAAATCTACATAAATATATAAATAAATAATATTCTATTAAACGAACTTTTAACAACAATAATATATTGTGCTAAAATTTTTCTAAAACTTATGCGTTATTGAAAAGAGAACATTAATTGTAATAATATGATGAGCACCAAAAAACATTGTAAACATCTGAAATATAACTTTATACTACTGTTCTGAAGAAGTACTATATTCTAAGCGTGTATATAAAAAATTAAAAAAGAGTAAAAACAAATAAATTTATAGGCCTATTTTAAAACTACAAAAATTAACATTATTATATTTTTATTATTTTATTGTATATATATGTATATATATCATATTTATGAACACACTTATTTCGTTACTTCTTCCTTTTCGCACACTTTTTAGTTTTCGTTCTTTTATTACAGATAATGTTACTATATAATATATACAATAAACTATTTTTTATATATACCAAAATATAAATATAAACTATAAAATCACTATAAAACGTAAGTGCAGTATATTTTAAAATTATGTTAAATTAGATATAAATGGGCTTTTTCTTTTTTAGTAACACTAATTATTTATAAATATATTTTTTCTTCTTTTTAAACAATATATATCTATACTTATTTAAATTATTTATGTTTTATTTATAATTTAAATATTATGAGAAATTATATTAATTTCCTTGTATAATATTAAAATTTCTCTTTATTGTATTTATATATTATAACATATTTGTGTTATCATACATATACATATATATAATAATTAAATTTACATATTTTTCATATTGTGTCGTTATGTATTTAATACATATCAAAAAAACTTGTTATATAAAAATAAAATTAAATATAAAAATATTATAATCATATTTATACAAGTTATATGATAAAATATTTACAAATTATAAAATATTCACTTTAATATTCAATTCTATAGAATTTAATATATTGTCTGTATGGTTACAGCTATAATTTATTTATGTATATCTATAAGTTTTGCCTTAGAAATATGAAAAACTCCTTAAAAAATGTCATTTTTTTTATTTTTAATATAAATTGTATGTTTTACTGTTTCTGAAATGTCGTTATTATTCAATTAATACACACAGACTGTTAGAGAATTCTGAAAAATAAAACCCGTAATATAATAACATATATATGTGTTATACAAAAAAAAAAATAAATTTTGCATAAAATTACAATTTTTCAAATATTAATTTCGAACTTGTACAAATTATACGACTAACAAAAATAGTTGGCTACACACAATTTGTTAATGAGCCCTATGAAGCTCTTAAATCTTAATGATTTCCATTATTTATAATGCATTCACTCTAGCAGTTAAACAAATGAGAAGAAGCATATTCTAATAATATTTAGTACGATTTTATCTAATAATTTCATTTATATTTATTGTATTATTTTTTATATTTTTTCGTTTTTTCGAAATACAAATTAGTCCAAATAAAAATGATAATGCTCTAGTACTATTCCCTTAATCTATTACAACAAGAAACTATTGGTGCAATTGTGTTATACTTACAAATATGTATTTGTGTTAATATTTTTTTACTTCATCTGAAAAATAATTTTACCTTCAATAAAAATAAAATATAAATTTTCTGAATTATCTATATGAACAAAATAATAATTTAACAGGTCATTCTTCCGAAAATGATCATACATTTGTATGTGACAATACATCCTATGTATAATATTGCACTGTAAATAAATATAATATATAAATGGTCAATAATAATAACCTCTGTGCATAAAAAATAAATTTTTGAATTAATTGAAGTATATCAAAAAAAAAAAGAGTTTAAAATAATTTTTTTTACTAATAATAACAGAAGATTAATAGTATATAATATTATTTCAATAGAAATATAAAAATTACTTATATAAAGACTTATATATATTCTTTTAAGAAGATAAAAAAAAAAATGTTCAATTAAAAATCAAATAATTTATTAAAATTTATAAATTGTTAATTAGAAACAGAACATATTTAAAAAATCATTAATTTTAATTTGATAATATCCATCCCATTGTTCTACACACATATATAGGATACCTATGAATTATTGTAGGTACCAGATCTTTATGATTTATATTATTGGAAGTGCAAGGCAAATTATTAATTTAATAGTTGTAACGTTAACAAGAGATGTAATTTATAAAAGAAATTATCATTAAATTAACTAAAAATTGGTAATAAAAAGAATTAGTTATAATTTAATGTATAACTAGATATATATAATTACATTTATACTGTTATGTTAAAATAATGAGAAATTTAATAATTCATGGAACTCAAATTCTGATATATTAGTGTTAAAATCACAGATTTTGATAATTAATCAATTATAGATTGAACGATCATATATAATGCAATAAGATTAAATGATATTAATAAAAAATTAACAATATTATAATATGTTATACTTAATAATATGTTGATAATTATATTTCATTACATTATTTGTCAAATAATATATGAAGACAAATTCCCCATATAATATTATGTGACTATATATTTATATGTATAACTAAAAAAATACCCGTAATATTAAAAGATATTTATAAGAAAATACATGTATTTATTATTTTTTTTAATATATATTTTACTTTAAGTATGCTTGTATCATTAGAAAATGTAGGTAATTATAAAATCTAATACGAAACACTATGAACTACAAATTTAAATACATAAGTTCCTTTTTATAATACTATATATCACAAATACTAAATTGTTACTTTATTCTTATTGAAAAAAAACAAATTATAATTTATAATTTAAAATAATTAAATAAGTTAAATAGAATTAATTATACACATATATTCAGTTGTATCCTGTGGTACTTTTTATATATATATATTTCAATTTTATTGGTTCAGCTAGTATAAAAACTTCACATGTTCAATATATATATATCAAGGATAAATATTATTTTTTACAATAAAAAAATAAATAACATAATAATATTACTTTGATGGAATATTCAATTATTCATATGATTATTTATTAATTTTTAATTGCTTTAAATTTCATGAATAAGTTCAGTAATATGCAATTAATTTAATCATATATTAAAACAAAATAATGAGAAATGCAGCAACTGAGAAAAAAAAATAATAATTCATATTTTTGTTAAACATCTAAACAAAAAATATTCATATATTCATTAAACATTTAAAATAAAATATTCATATAATTATGAAAAAGTAAAAAAAAAAAAACAATAAAGAAAAAAGAGAATGTATGGTTACATAAATATTTTAAAGAAATTAAAGCGAATTTATTGCAATACTTTTTTAATTCTTTAAGAAAATTATTTTTTGTTTCAAGATAATACATACGAACCAACTGTTGCATGTTATTTATATTGTATTCTTACCATATATATAACACATTATAATACTAACAATTTAAATATATAATATATTAAAAAAAGTTAAATTATTTTTACTTGCATTATACACGTATATTATTATTAATCATAATATATTTTAAAACGATGTTATAAAATATAATGGATTAAAAAGAAATGAAATTATATATCACAAAAAAAAAAAGTTGTACTTAATTAAATTCAAAAATTAAAATTATAAGAAAACAGTTATTACTTAATGCAATAGATTCACTAAGAATGAATTTAATAACAAAATAATTTGGGCGAAGTAATTATTTACAAAAATTTACTATTAATATACATATATTTTTTTAATTTACTAATAAATCCCTATTTCATATATGCGTATTTTAAATGAACAATAAATATTGATAAAAATATACATAAATTATAATAGAAAGACCTATTCTTCCCGTAATACCTTTAAAATATTCTGTAATTTTATTTATTCATGTATCTTAATGCATTTAAAATAATACATTAACGTTTTCATTTTGTATGGTAAAGTGATATTTATTAATATTGTTGAAATGACATATTCATATAGTTACTAAATTTAGAATTAAAGAAAAAATAAATAACATATTTTTAATACATTTACTAGAATATATCCCTATATAATTGCCGAAATATTGTTTTGAAGCTTTAATAGTCCTTATGTAATTTAATGTAGTACATAATTCATTATACTTCGAGATATAATAATGATATATTTTATTACAAAATTATAATTATTTATTCTGTAAGTATATTCTCGCATTCGTTCAGTTTTTGAATTAGTTTGAAAAGGTATATATACTTGTTAATATATCTATAATACATTTTATTAACTGAAATTTCGTCCAAATGAAATCATTTACATAAAAAAGTTATAATAGACATGTACTATAAAAAAAATATATATAGATGTAAAAATTTTAAATATTTCAAAATTACACAATTTTCTAATTTATACGATAAATAATTAACTTTTATAAAATTCATATATATATATGATTAGGTTCCTTAGGTACTTTTAATACTAAGTACATTCCATAAGTACAGGAAAAATATATTATGCCTTATATATTGCTGTTTCTTCTCTATAGTACAACGTACTAACTATAAAAAACTATTGAAACTTAAATATCTATGGTGGTATAAAGAAAAAATAATTAATAAAAGTTGCAAAACAAAAAGGAAATATATTATCGTTAATAATAATGATTTGTTTTATATATTATTTATTTTCGGAAAAGCAAAAGAATAAAAAGAAATACTAGTATTAATATTGACATTTGTAATTACATATATATGTCTTTTTTAACAAAAAACAAGGAAAAGATGCAATACATAATTTAATGATATATATACGGATTAACTTTAATATTACTTTCTGACATAACATATATATAACGTTTTACTGGTAGTTTTTTGTTTTTTTCTTTATATATATTATAGAAATATTATACACAAATATATAATTAAGCTCTATTTAATATCATTATGATTAGTATATATCCCCAGTTTTGATATATTCATTTAAGTTAAAAAAATATAAGATGTATATAAAGTATATAGTATTTTATTCAATTATGTTATAGTTCACACAAACCTTTTTATGTAGTTTATAATTTTCTAATTTTTTTTTAATAAGATATATTAATTTAGAATTTCATTATTGATATATGGTATAAATTCATAGTTCTATTTCAGATTGTTTTTTACATTATACTAGAATACTAATATAGAATCATAATGGAAAATTGTATAACCTCGGTAATATTTCTTATTTTTCGTATTATTATATTTATGTATAAATAATTTATTTATTTTAAAAAAAGTGATAATACAACTAATATAAAATGAATACTTAAATAATTCTTAATAATTCTCTTGAATTTAGCATTTAAGTGTTAGTGGCTATTCTTATTTCAGATTCTTTAGCATTGACACTTTTAAGAATACAACAAAATATCTAAATGATATAACTAATTCCTTAAAAAAAGAGACAAAAAAAGAAAAATTTAGGGAAGGATGCAAAGGTTTAGCTAAGTACCTAATTCAACATAAGAATCCACCTCCATATCAAGATAAAGTAATGTGGGAAAAAATCTTATATAGTTGGGCAAAATCTTACTATTCAAAGCTAGATAAACATGGAGGATGTCCTGTGGTTATGGAAGATAAAGATTTAGCACTTTTAGATTTAAAATATGAAGCAGAAGATTTCTGCGAAGAAAAAGAAACAAGAATAAAAGCAATAACTTGCTTTAACAATGGAGATATTGATAAAGATTACTGTGATGAAAAATGCGCAAATAAAATTAAAGAATATAATGCATGGATTGATGGTAGAAAGTCGTATTTCAATGAGAAGGAAAATATGATTATAAGTAAATGCAAAAAAAAACCATCACATTTTCCAACAAAAGAATGCAACATACTAAAACATAATTTATTTAGTACGTTTTCCATATGCAATGGTAAGCGTTCAGATACAACTGTACCAAGTGCACCTCAAGAAGAAAACACAGCCCTAGAAAGAGAAAGTAAAAATGCAGCTTTTAGTACATCTAGTCATGAAGTTTCATCTGAAGAAGTAGCTAAAAATCCAATTGAAGAGCAAATTCAAATTGAACACGATGATAAAACCGATCAGAAAACTCAGTATGCTTCACAATCTGAACCTAAAGAACTATTGTCAACAGAACCTTCAAGTACACTATATAACACTGGAGAAATTCAACATGTACAAATTGCACAAGTTGAAAATTTAGAAACGTCACTACAACCTGAAGATGAAGATCCATTATCATTAGAACCTAATATATTACAACATTCAGATCCTAAAGGGTTACTATCACCTCATTCCTCTAAATCTCCTCAGTTGTTTCCTGAAGTATCAGTCTCTACCTCAGGTTTTTCAAATTATAATGAGCCAACTAAAACTATATTTACCATTAATGCTACTTATTCTTCTATTTTTTAAATAACTGCAATATATAACATATACATTTAAAATACAATTACAGATTCAAAAGACCATACAATTAATTCATATATATCTCCTATTCTAATAAGCTTCCTATGTGTTATTGTATTTTCCCTTTTTACTAAAGTAAAATAGAACTTAACAATTAGAAATATGGTAATTATTTGTTTACCGTTATAATTTATTTTATAAATATCTATTATTTATGTTATAGTACGCTTTAATAGGATTGTTCAAAAAAAAAAATAAAATAAGAAGACAGGTGAAATTTCTGAGATTACTAGTACCTTCATTTTCTAACAATAAGAGTAAACATTTTACAGATGATAATTTAGAAAACCCTATATATGATGATGAAGAAATCATAAAAAAAATTAAAATAAATGAACTTACAAAAAATGTAAATTTGTCAAGGCGACAAAAAGACAGATCCAAAACCATAATAGAAGTACATATGGAAGTACTTGAAAAATGCAGAAACGAAGATTGGGAAAACAAGAAAGAAGCATTCTTAAAGATTTGTCTAGATGAGTTCACAAAAAAGGATTATAGAACCTATCCTAATTTAACAGATGATGATCTAATAACAGAAAATATTAAAAGTAGCAATGATATTGAAAAACAAAATTTTCTATGGAATAAATGGATAGAAAGACATAGATATCTTTTTTCAAAATTGAAAAAAGAAGACTGGTATAATAATTTGAAAAATGAATGGAAAAAAGAACTAGCATATATACAAGAAATTGAAGAATTAAAAAAGAAATCTCCTAATGAAAATCTCAAAATTCCATTCTTAGAAATAGAGAAAAATCTATGGAAACAATGGATATCAGAAAACTGTAATATTATAGAACAATATTTGGAACAGGAATGGCTTAGGGTATTAACAGAGAAGTTGCAGAGTATATCAGAAGAATGTGTAAGTGAAGAAACCATAAATTATATATCATTAATAAATATAGAAGAATTGCAGAACAAAGAAAATTGTAAAGAATCATATAAATATATAAAAAAAAAATTATTGACAAAGCTGTGTATCCTTGTGCTTATGTCAATATTAGAAGAATGTACAAAAGAGGTGAATTTTGATAATAGGGAATCATACTTGAATAGTTCAATAAATGAATGGAAGGCAGAAGTATATTCAGGTAACAAACAAGAAATTACAGAAAATATAACTGAATATAATAACAATGATATAGAAAATAAAAGAAATAAGGAATTACATGCACATATAGGGAATGACAATTTCAGGAATGAGATAGAAGAATGGACAAGAGAAAATGACTTATATGCAAGTTCTATAGTTAATGATGGAACAATTAAAAAATCCCATCATATAGCAGAAAGATACACTTCATAAATTCATAGGTATACATCTAAAATATATTTAGATCATATTTAAAAAAAAATTCCGCTAAAAAAAAAGTTATTTGAATTTTGTAATACCTCTAAAAAATAAAGAAGTAGAATGTAAAGTAATGTGTAACAAAGAAAAAAAAAGCGCATGAAATTTGAAGTTTGAAACTCAGACACTTAAAATATATTATTATTATATAGAATTTTTTTTCTTTCTGAAAAAATATTCATTATAACATTATATTAATGCTCTATTCAATAAAATTAGTAAGATTATATTATATATATTAAAAAAAAATAAAAATTGATATTTGCATGTTCCAAAATATTAAACTTAGAAAAAAATAACATTTTGAATAATAAAAAAGAGCAAAATAAATAAATTTTAACACTATTTTTGAATTAAAATAATATTATTAAATAAATTTATATAATTATATTTTATTCTATTAAAAATAACTATACAATATTCTTCACTTTTGAAAAGAAAATTATTCTGTAACCTATATGTATTCTCATTATTTGGAAATTAATGTTTTAATTGATATAGTAAATCTTTTCATTAAAGAAAAATGATGTTAAAATATATGAAAAGTTAATTATATGCCACATATATTTTATCCTTTAAAAAAGTAAATCATATATTCCATAAAAAAATGTTAATCTCTATGCCCTAATAAATGTTCTCATATTAATTGTTCTCATTTATTATAAATTTATAATATTTTAACTGTTATATATATAATAATTTTTCTCTTGCGTTATTTATATATTCGCAAAATGGAAAAATCATATATAAAAATTCAATCTCTTAATAAAGAATTTAATTTTTTTTCTCAATATTGTGCCTTAAATGAAAAATGATCATACATATATATATGCATTAATATTATTAAAGTATTTTTTATTTTTATTTATATAAGTTTTATTAAAATATATTTAAAATATCAATGAAATTATTAAAATAACTAAAATGGGATAATAATGAAATTATTCTGGATACATAAGTTTTTACTTTAATATGTATATATTATTAACTTTTAAAAAAAGATATAAACCAATAATTAGAAACGATTTTTATGGTTTATTGTTCTTTTTTTTTATACATTATAATTTATTAACATTTTAATAAAATCAAAGATATAAAATATAATTATAAAAAAGTATATAAGTTAAACAGTACTAAATTGATAAGTTTCAACACTTTTCTAAAATGAAATACAGATGAAACAGAATAAAATTATTTCATAGGAATTTCAAAAAATATCATATATTTTTATTTTTTTCCTTTCAATTAAATATCTATTTTTATTATATTAATAAAAAAATTTGGACACTACCTTTTTGAGTTTTAAAAAGAATATATAATTCTAACTTTCAATTTTTTTCTCTTTTGATTTTTGTAATTATAGAATAATATTTTTCTTTTTAATATTTAGTTAATAATATTTTTTCTTCTTATATTTTTTTTTATTATTTTATAAATTATATATATATTTATTTATTTATAACATAAAGCAATAGTAGATCTATTTGTTAAAATGTTTAATCCATTTTGATACATAATAATTTTTTACTTTTATCATATTCCATAAAGAATTAGTAAATTGTAAATTTTTATTTACTAGTTTGTATTGAGTAAAACCTATAATAACAGCATTCTGCTTATTTTTTAAACATTACAATTAATGCAGTAATAATATTAATAATAAAAATAAAAAACATATGTTTCTGAATGAATTATAAGCATGACGATCAAATAACACAATCCTAACTTAAATATAAATACTTACTTGTAATATAATATCCTCATATTACATAAAACATATATATAATAGTATATCAATAATATTTTGTTAAGAAAACAATTATTTTTACTTATTAATAATATTAACATTATCCATATTTCAAAAAATGTTTAATAAATTTAAATGAACTTAAATATTCTTATTTTATATTACAAATAATGAATATATAGGAGTTCTTTTAAAGAATATTATTTTAATATATATAAGTCTCCTTTCAAAAAATACTTTTGTTTTATAATGTAATATATATATCACTTATATATTTCATTAATATTGTGTATAATTTACAAGAATATTATTAATACGTATGTTTTCTTATATTTCTTATATTTTATATGTGAACTTAATAAATTATTTAATTTAACTATAAGAATATAAACATATTGCAAGTACATTAAAAATATATTAAATATTTTAAAAAAATATTAACATACATGGACTTACGAACATAGTTATGATTTAATATAAAAGTCGAATAACAAAACCGTAATGTTTTGAAATATATAACTCGCCTTGATAAATATTATACTTTATTAAGTTAAACGCTGATGTAAAAATTAAAAAAAAAAATTTTAATATTATAAATAAAAAAAAGATATAAAAGCGAAAGAATATCCACTACAAAATAACATTAACTAATATTTGTTTTAACAATTATAAAGCTTATTGTACTATTTAAAATTCTACATAGCTTATGAAGAAAAAGACGAATCATTACATATGTGAAATAATAACAAAAACATATTTTTCTTTTATTTCATTTTTTAGTTTTTTTTTAAATATATTTGATTATATGTTAAATAGATTAATTCAATTAAGATATATCTTATAATTTATATATCATACTAAACGTATATAATCATAAGATAATTTAGAACAATAAAATATATATAAAAAAAAATAATAATAATTTAATATTATTTTCTAAATACATTGAATTAAATGTTATAATATGTTAGGACACATATGAAATATAATAACATAAATAAAATATAAGTGACATACACATAATTGAAAAATATTATGATATTAACTTTCGCAACTGTTTTATTATATGTTCAAATATAAACACATACCATAAACTACATTACTTATAAGTTGTATGCTCTATAGATTATTATGATAAATATTGATTGACATATTAATCTATATTTTTGTTATGCTACATGTACAAACGATTTCAATAATAAATTTTACTAAAGCAATTAAGATAAATATTATATTATTTTTCTTTTTATTTTTAATATATAATAATAATTATTCTATAGTATAAACATATTTATTTTTCTGCATACATTTATATATCGAATATAAATATATATATATTATCCTATTATGAAAAGTTCTAAAAAAGAAAGAAAAGCTTTAACTTCTGTATATAATACAATGAAGAGAATTAGCAAATTATTTTAAAATTATACGATATAGTCCATTCATGGAATATTATATTTATAATTAAAATATATTTTTTGAGGATGTATATTTTTCATTCAACAAATAAATGCCTGTTTTCATATACTATACTACTTTTTCCCTAAATGTCTTTTTTTATTTAGTTAAATTTAAATTTTAGTAATATTCGTGAACTTCAGTTTATTGACTAATATATATGTTATTGATACTTATAATAAATATTAAATTAAATAATATAAAAGTTATTAACTTAACAATAAAAAAAATAATAATAAAATAAATGAGAAAATACTATATCTTATAAATAGTTAATATTTATCTATTTATAATATTTTAAAAGGCAAAAATGATTTCTGAAAAAATATTCAATTATAATAGGAAATTTATTTGAGAATATACTAAAATTCATTTATTTTTTCGTATAATATATCAGTACAATTATATAAGTCTCATATGAATAAAAAAATAGAAAAGCGAATTTTTCTCTATATATTTTTTTATTTACAATAAAATAACACTGTTTTTACAATTATTATTTTATCAATTAAAAGCGTTTATCTTATATTTTACTAACTATTCTACTTATTGTAATGTTAAAAAAAAGTAAAGAGGAAATTTTTCCTAAGTAATTTTTGTTTTTAAAATCTATATATGAAAA
Organism: Plasmodium malariae; assembly: GCF_900090045.1. NCBI lineage: Eukaryota > Apicomplexa > Aconoidasida > Haemosporida > Plasmodiidae > Plasmodium > Plasmodium malariae. The sequence goes on along the minus strand of NC_041787.1, from coordinate 2,638,564 downwards.
AAAGGAAAATACTACATATTAACATATTATATATATTTTTTCATTTATATAAATATTAAAATGATACTAATTTAATTTTTGTTCCTTAATTCACGTATGCCTATGTACAATGACAAGTGACACTACACAAGAAAACGTAAAATTTATTTTTGTTTTTTAATTATTATATATATTATTTTATCCAAGGTTTTGTTGTTCTATAAATGATAGATAAATCTATTTAATGAAAAATTTATTTTGTGCATTTATATATTATTATTTTTTATTTTTTATTTTTAGAATACCGTGACATTATATGTTAAATATAAAAGTGAATTTGAAACAGCTATCCAAGATACTCAGAATAGAATAGGGGGTGGAGAAAATCCTGGAATGAAATGTGGTCGAATGTTTAAAGGATGTCTTGATTTTACTACACCATGCCAAGAGGTTGGTAGATATTTAGTTGAAATAAAGGAAAGATATAAATCCGATAGCTTGAAACGTTGTAAATACTTAAATTATAGGATAAATTCAGATAATAATTATAATATGAATCCTAAATGGTTTCAGGGATATAATGAATTTTCATCCCTGTTAGGTAATATATGTGTCCAAAAATTCACAGTAATTCAACCTGATATTTTAAAAAAACTTAAAGATTTATACAGTTATTATGAGAATTTTAATAAATATAAAGGTCAAGAAAATGATTCAGATGGTACGATTTGTAATAATATTAAAAATCTTTATAGCATTTATAAGGATAATTACGAAAAATGTCCAATAAATAGCAATGACCCTTTTTGTGAGGAGTTAATCAATTTTAAGAAAGCATATGATGATAAAATGCATAAATTATCTCCATGCAAAGATTTACCAAAAACATTACCACACATAGAACAAACTTCACAAATATTACCGCCTACAAAAGAAGATGACGCATTTGTTCCCATTCTAACAACATCTATAGTATTACTAATGTCTTTCACTATATTTTTTTTATATAAGGTTAATAAAAATTATACTTAAAATTAATAATAATTTATCACATATAGAATAATTTATTTTCACAAAAATTATAAGCATATAAAAATTATATTTTTAAATAAATATACATATATTTTGATGTAGTTTACTCCACTGAAATCTTGGATATATAATCGTTTACGAAAAAAAACAATTATTGAACTTAACAAATTTCAAGAAGAATCGAGAGACTCCTTACAAAACCTTCATGAAGAAGTAAATAGAAATTATAAAGGAAGTTCTCATAATATATCCTATCAACCTCAAGGACACACGTGATGTAATATTAACCGTTTATATTATTTTCAATAGAAAATAAAATACTTAGTGATATATATGTTATACTTATGTACAAATTCATTAAAAAACAATGTAAACGATAAATAAAGAAATGAATATATGTCTATAAAAATTATTCAAAAAAAAGATAAAATACATACGATGATATTTTTAAAATTAGTAGTAGAAAATTCCCTTTAAACGAGATTCCCCTTAGAATGAAATATAAATAATTTTAAAACTTAAGCATATAACACAAGATGATAAAGAAAAAGTGCATATCCTTATATAACAATATAAGGTAGCGTTTATTTTATTAGTATTACAGAAGAAAAAACGACATTAGAAACAACACCAATAATAATATTATATAAATAAAAAAATTTAAAACCTTGGAATAAAAACATTAATCAAAATATAAAGTATATATCTACTTTTTCTTTATTACATTATTCAAAATGTTTATTATTTGTCCAATTTCAATTTAATATAACTAAAAATGTTACACATTATGTAACAGTTTTAGCGTTTTTTTTCTTCTATTGATATATATTATATGTAACATTGTTGACAGGGTATTCATGATTGGCGCTAAGGTAGATGAATTCTAATTTTAATTGTATTCAAATGGGAACAATCATCACCATTACTTTATAATTCATAAATATGTTCTGCTCTAGCATTATTCTTATAGTTTCTTAACTGCATTAATACCTTATTCTATATATAACATACATATAATTAAAAAAATTGATATATGATAAATAATAAAAATAAGTGTAACTACATTATAAATTTTTTGATAAAGTAAATTTTAATAATAACATATAGTATTTAAATGCCCATGTTTCGTTTTTATTTTCTCCATATAAAAAGAAAAATACAACAAATGTTCCCATAAATATAATAGCAAGTAACATGTTTATGTATATAGAATGTGAGAAATAGAAATGTAATTCTTATTTTATTGATTTTCCAGATAGAATCCATTTCCATATTTTCTACACAATTTATTATCTATACATTCAAATAAGAATAATAATTTAGAAAATGAGGATTTGATTTCTCATCATATGAAATTTTTAGGAACCATGATAATTTGTTAATTCTAAATTTCATGTACGCACTCATTTTATTTATTGTACATAGTTACATATGTCTTTGGATTTTACTATAAATATGAATTTTAGTTATTAACAATATATAATATACTTTGCACTATACTTAATATTGCGTTCAAAATAATAAACAAAAATATATGTAATAATGAAATTATAGAAAATTATTCAAACACTGAAATATTCATATAGAAAGGATAAATGAAATAATTTTAATGATAATGAGGTACTAAATTTTATTTTTAATTATCACTTCTTTACAGTAAAAATAGATTTAGTAAAAACAAAGTTCGGAGAACATGATTCATAAATATAATTAAAATAAAAGAAAAATTTAGTCTGTTATAATTGTTAATTATTGTTTTTATTTGAACAGTAATTATTTATTAAAATATATATTTACATACAATGTCAACCACGTACTGTGACACATAACAAAAATAAAATATAAACGTAATAAAGTAATGTTATCTTACAACTTTATTTATTTACTATCGACTTAATATATTTTAACCAGTATTAATCTATAAAAATTATTTGCTTAGTTCTAAAAATTCGATATATACTTAATTTAATTTTTATAAAGAAATAATTTTAGTGCTTCAAAGGTTGCTTTCATTTATATATTAAAGATTTAAGATTTAAACAAGAAAACATTAACAATTAGAAAAATGTTTTTATAATTCTAAATTTATTTCTTTTAACTTTTTTTTAAGTTTATATGTAAAAAAATATTTTATTTTCTTAAAACTATGATGTATATTTTTTTCTTTTTAAATAATAATTGATTGTATATTTAATAATATTTATAAAATTATAAAATAAAATAAAATAAAATAAGAATATAAATGAAATTAAAATATAATCCATAAATCCTAAATTAAGGATTCTAATTAAAGGGATATTACTTTATAATATATCTATAATTTTACTTTTATACGATGAAAGAGAGTCTAAAAGTTTATTACAATAATTGTTACAAACAATATATTTTATAACATATTTTACTTATAGCATATTTTTTGTAATATATATTAAGTTCTTTAATAACTAAAACAATACACATATACATATCAATGCAACGAAATATCATCACTATCTTTTAGTAAAATATAGGAGACTTTTCTTGCTAATTTTAAAATAATACATTTTCTTATTTACCTTAATAAATAATAATTTTAGTATACAATTTATAATATAGAAAAAAAAACATTTTATAGCAAATATAAATTTCTAGAATTCTAAATAATTACCTGTTTTGTACTATAATATATTAATTTTCAAGCACAATCACATATTTTTCATATAAATATATTTAAATATATAAATAAATATATTATTCCATAATATTTATTAAGATAAAATCATAATCTCTGTTTAGGTACAAAATCATTAAAACATTTAAATTCAAAAAAAAACGAAGAAAATATATTTCCCATGTTATGTTTCTAAAACACCATTTATACAAGCATGCATTTATAATATTTTAGAAATTATATATATTCTAATTAAGAACATCACATAAAATATTACATTTATTTTTCATATTAAATGTTTCATTACATAAACATATATATTCCTTATTATTCATTTTATTCATTTATTAACTTAATTTTATTATATTTTTCATTATTTCTTAAGATCTTGTAAGTACTTATTATAATCATAATAGATAACATAATCATAAGCCCGCTAAATAATGCTATAAAAATATAGGATTCTTTTCCCTCTATCAATGAATCTATAAATGTTTTAAAAGGCTTCCATATTGAATTATCGTCAATATTTTTCCATGCATTTTTCAAAGACTCCAGTCCTGGTAATATGGGTATTCCTATTCCCAACAAGAGAAAAATAAGAAACATAGCAATCCCAATTCCATATTTTCTAAATTTTATTTTTTTTAAAGATATATCACAAATTCTCCTGTTTCTTTCAAGAAAATTGTCATAATCTTTTTTTTTAATCCATTTTTTTTCAAAATGGAAATGTTTTCCATCAAACATTCCTTTATTATAATCGGTAACTTCTGTATAATATTGTGCCTTATTTAATAAACTTCTATTTAATTGTTTCTTTTTTTTTTCGTATTCTGTATTTTTTGGCATATTCTTTTTTAACCCGAAAGTATATGAATCGCTGTTCTGTATACATTTTGCTAGTATTCTATAATTTTTTGTATCTAATCTTCTATCATGTTCGTAACTTTCATCCATAGATCTATTAAATACTCTCTAAAAAACCATAGTAAAAAATAATTATTTAAAGGCATAAATCATTTCACTCTAGAAATTAATATTTATAAAAATGAAACATATAAATTATTAATAAGCATATATGCTTAAATAGTATTATCATACCTTATCCATGTTAAAATGATATATCAAATTAAAGATGATTAACACAGAAATTTTAATGAACGTGGTTGACTTAATTTTACGTTCCATTATATAGATACTTAATATTTTAATATATTAAATAAAAAAAATGTTAATAACAGTAGAATATACTATGAGTGATATAAGATTTTGTATTTATTTTAAAATTTACTTTTATTATTCTTTCATAAATATTTAGTAAATTACGTGTAACAATATTAGATTATACTATATATACGAAGCAAAATAACTTTAAAAATATATATTTAATTTTTATTATAATATTAACTAAAATAAAAACTAATCCTCTTTATTATAAAATAATTTCATTTTATTCATAAGCATTAAAAATATATAATCTAATTTTTTATATTGGTACACTAATTAAATAATGTTTTAATTATTTCATACCAAAACAAAATATAAAAAGAAAATAAACCATTTTATTATATTTCGAAATATTGCGTTTATATAGAATAGAGAACTTAGAGAATATAGATAATATATTCTTATATACTAAGTTAATAATAACTAATTGTTATGACTTTTTCCTATTAAATATAGAATTGTTAACATTATATTTTGGAAATAATCGTTATTCCTAATATAATATATATTTTTATAACAATATAATAGTAATAATATATTAAAGAAATAACATTTTACTTTATGTTAATCATAGCAGATACTTTATTTATTCTATAGTAATATATAATATTTTATGTTCTATAAAATATCTAAAAAATTAAAAATATATTCTACTAAGTGATCAATGCAGGAATATATATTCTATATGAAAATAAATTATTTTTTATATTTGTATCATAATTTATAAATTTTACAACTTTTAATTGTTTTATATATATTATTTTTTTAAATGATAAATATTTATATGCATCTACCTAATTATTTTTATTTTTTTTTTAATTAATTATATATTTATATATAGGAGATGGTAATATGAGAAAAGAAAACTTTTTTTAAATAAAATTATTCCATATATTAAAAAGAATATATATAATTTTAATGCACAAAATAATTTTTACATACTATAATAATATATAATATTAAAAAAGAATTTATACATATATTTTTTATTAATATTTTGATAATCAATATATTCAATTTCAACATACCGTAATTCCTTAAACTCTAGTCTCATTTTCAGAAAGTTCTAAGGACACTTTTAAAAAAAATAAATATCCATAGGTTATTTCATATAATACATTGTATTTTTTAAATTGACTGTGATAGAACTAAAACAGTATTGATATTATATTATGATTTTCATTTGAATCTATAAAAAATTAAATTTTATAAAAGAAAATTACTTGAAAAATGATTTTATAGGTTATGATGTACAACATATATATTTAAATAAACATTACGAAAAGAAAGAAAACGGAGTATCTCTTTCAGTATACATTATTCATAGTTATCAAACAAAAAAAAAAAAGGATACGTACTTATCACCTACAAAAAAAATAGTTCTTTCTTTTATTTTTAATTTTCTTTTTTAAATGATTATTATTAATTTGAAAAAGTTACTAATACATACTATAAACTAAATATAATTTTATGAATTTTAAAAATAACATTAAACATTTACTTAGTATTTTTATAGAAAATCATACAAAATTGAACATATATATATATGTGAACACAGAAAAAATTATATTATTTCAAAAATTAATATATATACGTTTATTACATTTAGTGAATTATTTTATTTTTATAAATATTAAACACATTTTTAGTACACTATAATTATGAAAAACCCACGGTAATAAATTAAAAAGATCAACATATTATTTATTAATATATAATTATAATTAATTCATTAAGTGAACTTTGTAATTATATTAAATATTTCAGTAAATATATATTTAAAAAAAATTCCAGAATTTCACTGACTCACAAATAAGAACAACTATAAAATAGTTATTGTTTTCTTTTTTGTTGAGTTCTATATAATTAATATACCAATGTTAGTAAATAATTATAAAAAGTATATATTAAGAAAACAGTTATCATGTTATTATACGTTTCTAAGTAAAAATTTGTAGAATGCATAAAAAAAAGACGTTTACTAAATTGATATTTACCATAAATGTTCTAAAAAACATTTATCACAATTTATTTTATATAGCAATTACTATATTTTTATAAGAAAAAAAAATATATATATATATTAAGACATCATAGTACATTCCCTTCTTTTTATTATTTCATAACAAGACACTTTTGCTTATGATTTAAAATTAATAAGACTTTTTTTTAATTGCTTCAACAAAAAATAATTTATACTGGAGAAAGATAAAAAATATAAAGCACCATTTTCTTATAAAATATATATAATTTAACATACAATTTTAATAAAATTATATAAATTGTTCTTTTATGTATTAATTTTAACACACAAACATATACTTTTCATAATAATTTATTAAAATATGTATATACACATATATATACGAAGTCATAATATTTATCATGATAAAAATATATCTTAATGTACAAAAAGAAAAACACGAAAAATTAAAATCCACAATAAAACTAAGAAATATTTTTTTACACTGATTTATTAAAATGTCCTTCTGTATGCACATTATGTATATAGTTTTTGCAATTATTGATATATTTATTTTACATATGATTAAATATACTACATATATTAGTTCTTATTGAATATTTATTTATGGAAAAAATCATTATCTCTTTGACATATTTTACCTTTGCTTGAATTTAATTCTTTCATATTTTTTAACTTTTTTATGGTAATATACAATTCGTAATATAATTGTAACTCCCAATATAAAGAGAGGTAAAAAATAAATTATACTCCTAAAAAATGGAATAACAATATAAGAATATTTCTTACTACCATATTTTAATTCTCTACCCAACCACCAGAAAGGGGATGCGCATAACCACTCTTTTAAATTAGTCGTCCAACCTCCACCAAGATAGTTTCCCAATGCCTTGTATAACTCAACTACAAGTAAAAAACTTTCAGATATATCTAATATAATGGGTATTAATAATAATAAAAAGAATAATACAGGTAAAATAAGCCGTAATCCGTACTTTTTAAGTATTATTTTTTTGTAAACTTTATTGCTAATTGTTCTGTTATTTCTGAGAAAATCTTCATAATCAAGTTCTTTGAATATTTTTTTTTCTAAATGGGAATATTTTTTTGTTTCAAATATACAGGTTTTATATTTCATAGATTGTTTATGGCCTTTAACATTATATAACGGATTTCTATTTGATTGTTTCATGGTTTCTGTGTTCCTTTTTTCATTACTATATATATCTTTTTTATCGTTATTCCCATTGGGTATATCTTCTTTTAAACGTACAATACTTGAATCCTTAATCTGATTATATTTTGCCAATAAACGATAATATCTTGTATATAATTTTCTACGATTATTGTAGCATTCATTCAAAGATTTATCGTGCGTACTCTGAAAAAACAAAAATAAAATTATTATATGATCAAATAAATAATAACATACTAAAAAAAAATTATTAATATAAAACTCTAAAAATATAAATAATACATGTATATCTATATAAAATTATTATAACCACACAAGTATGAAAATGAAATATCCAACTTAAAAGGACAAACGTAACAAATTTAATAAATGACAATGACTTAATTTTTTTCTCCATTATATAGATTATTAATATTTAAATATATCCAACAAGGGTTCATTTGACAATAATAAAATATCCTTTTAATAATAAATATCGCTATTATTATTCGTTTAATTTGTCTTCTTTTATTTTCCCGTAATATAATAATAAAAACTGTATAACTATAATTACTTATACAACAGAAACAAAAAAAAATGACTTCAAAAATAAACTATGAATTTTTTATAAAAATGCTATTTTTAATACAATAACTTTCATTAATTTAATACAAATTTATTTCGTTATTAGATATTCAAAATATATGAATTTTTTATTTAATACAGTGAAGTAATTAAATAATTTCTTTATCAATTTTTATTAAAAAATATATATATATGCTTTCATAATATTTATATGTATTGAGTATATAGAAAATGTAGAAAGTAGAGAATATAGATGATTATTTCTTCTAAATGTTGGGAGAAATATCACTTATTTAAATGATGTTATCCTACTAATAATTTTAACATAGTGAAAATAATATTTCGGAAAATTGTTTATTTCTAAAAAATATTATTATTGTACCAATAAAATAATAGTAATAATAAAATAAGAAAATAATATTTTGTATAAATTTTTTTTCTCATTATTTATAGTAATTGCATCATTTACTTCATAATCATATGCATTTATTTATGGTATACAACATATTTAAAATATTAAATATATGACGTATCACTTAATCTAGTAAAAAACAATAAATTGAAAAGGTACATAAATACCGATCTTTTATTTTTGTAATATCATTTTTGAAGGGTATAGTATTTAATTAGTTATATTTTGTAATATTATTTATAAATGTAAAATTGTTAAATTCGTGGATTAAATAATAGATATATTTTTTTAGCTAATATATATATTCAGAAGAAATATAGTAAATAAAAATTGAGTAATAGTTGTATAAAGTATATTCACAAAAAAAAATGCTGATAGAATAATGCACTTGTTTAATTGTGTCAAATGTATTCATGAACATAATATTTTGTTATTAATATATTATATCACAGTTATTTAAGCAATTCTTATACAAAAGTATTATATCCCGTAATTATATAGGATAAAAAGTAAATCACAATTTTTAATAGAAGGCCTAATTTAATTATAAAGTTTCATATATTCTCAAATTCATAATGTTATATTAATATTTAATTTTTAAATGAGAATTATATCATTATTTAGTTATAATTTAATACTTGAACTATAAAAAAATTTAGAAATTTATTAATACATTCTTATTTCATATAACTTATTAAATATATAATTTTCAAAATAAGTTTTTTATGAAGATGTTTTGTTATGTTTGCATTTAAATAAAAAGTACAACTTAACACAAAAAATAAAATAATTCTGATTTTACTAAATAAAAAAGTAATCATATATTAAAATTAAAAGTAATATAACATATACTTATTAAAAGGATCAAAAATGAAAACATACAACCTTTAAAAAAATAAGAAGAATAGAAATGGTTAAATAAATAAATTACTTTATTAGCTGAGTTAAAATACATTGATTACAATATAATATAATAGCTTAAATGTCACATATATATTATAATAAAAACCACAATGAAACAATTACATATGTAATTTTTGCAAATTAGGTATATATCTTTATTCTGATAATTGAACAATTTGAATTTCACATTTTAATGAATCAAGAAAGAATTATTACATATATATGTAAAGAACAATTAATTGTAATACAAAAAAAAAATATAGAAACATAAAAACCCTTAATATTATTTAACATATATCTTATTACTTTTTTGTGCAAACATGTACCTGTACAATATCAACGTTTCATAAAAAATATTTTATATGTATACGACAGTTAATTTTTGTTAACATATTTTCATTAAGCATAGAGGAAAAATCTATTAGATACAGGGAAAAAGGTATTTCTTAAAACTATCTATCAATTGTAAATACGCTTTAATTTTATCTTTTTCTACTTCAGCGACACATTTTAGAATTTTAATAGTATATAAAGAAATAAAGTGCATAAGAAGTAATAACCATACAATTGTAACACCTTATTGAGAATTAAATCATTTCGTTAGTACATCTCACCCTAATATATATAACAAATTTCCTAATGAGATAAGAAATAAAAATATAATAAAAATACGATAGAAAATGTATTCAATATGGTAAATTCTAAAGTATTACTCATATATTCTGAAAGTTTTAAACTTTTTTTCTTGGTAAGACAGACATATTTTGTGTTATAATATATATGAATAAATGCTCTGTATAGTTTTTTTTTAAAGATATATCTCTCACTATATATGTCTTAAAAATAATGGATATGCATTTCATGAATAATTTTTTTGATGCAATTCTCGAAATATCATTATATTTACATTAATACTTTCCATGATCTTTTAATTCAACATTACTTCTTTGTATTAAGAATTATCATATACATTATATTGTAACATAACTTTAATTATATATTATCTCTTCCTTTTTAATATTCTGAAAATATTATAACAGTTATTGAAACTAATAATCCATTTCCACTGTTCTAATTATGTAAAAGATTATAAAAGATTTATTACAAAGAAAGGAATATATTTTTATTATTTATAAGGTGATAAAGTTCTTTACTCATAATACTAATTATCTTACAGGTGTATATTTGAGCATACAATATGCAGAAGCAAAAATATAAAGTAAAATTTATGCTAAATTATTATAACTAACTAGTTAAATATGGAAGCATCAAATTAAAAAAGATAAATCTGAGTAATTTTACTAATATAAAATATTAATTTTTTCCATTAAATATGGATTTATTTATTTTTAAAATATATCAATTTTGTTAAAAATACTACATTATATTCACAAGTTAGTAACATAAGCGTATAGTAATTTCCATAGTTATTTTATTTTTTAAAAAATTAGAAAATTCCATGAATAGTGTACAAGATATAAAAAACTAAGATAATTTAAAAAATATTTTTTTATATATTTCCAATAAATTTATTATTAATAAAAGAAGCAATAAAATGATATTTCAGAAAACTAATTTTCTTAATGAATGATCAAAAAACATACATATTTTAATAACGTGACAGAATAGATCTAAATTTTTGTTATTAATACTTTTCAGAAAAATTATAAAATGTACTTTCTGATACACAAAAATTTTATTTTATAATTATCATACAAAAATTACATATTCGTTGAGAATGAGAATATTAGAATATATTAGAAATATAGTTATTATATTTTTAAAGGAATTCCATATAATGAGCTTAATTATTTATGCATATCGTACTTTTTAAACACTATTTTACAAAAGAAAAATACAAATTATTGTATAAGATAAAAAAGTATCCATAAGGTGGAAAGGAAATATAAAAAATGTTTTTTTTTATAGCTAAAATTATAATCTAATATGTACCATATATATACAACATGTAAAATATTTGTAGCAGGATAATTTTAAAAGAATATTCTAGAATTTAATTCAAATAAAAAATTATAATATCTTAAAGAACTTTATCCAATTTAGCAATTTTATACAATTTTTATATTATTATTATAAATAGAATACAATAATTTCTATATAATTAAAAAACAAGTATTTTATTTATTATAACTAAAATAAAATTTATAAAATTTATTAATTATTTAATATTATTTTTTTTTCTTGGCCAAAATATACGTTAATTTATAATATATAGAGAAATAGTAATATTAAAAAAACATAAGAATGATGTACAATTATATGTAATAAGAAATATGTTTTAGTAATTATGATTAATAAAGGGAAAATTATAATAAACAAGTTATATCAAATAAAATTATTTACAACGGAAAATAATATAATCAAGAAATAGAAAGAGATAATATATATTATAACATATAATAAAATTTAAAAAAACTTTCGACACATTATATTCCCTTTTAACACTTGTGTGGTCGATATTGTAATGTACATAATTTTTGTTGGCATATAAATAAATATTACTTAAAATAACATAATATATTAAAACTACTATGTGGCATACTCAAATATATTAAATTGGGCTTTTAATGAAATATATCTATAAAAGCATAACTATTTATATTTCATACCGTTTGTTTAATAGAATAAACGTAGATAATTATAAAAATGTAATATCAAAAATATATTATGTTTATTATATAATAATAGATGCTAATTTGTATATGTAAACAAGTTAAACATAATTAATTAAAAATAAATATAAAATATCCTTGAATTTACATATGCTACATAATATACATTACCCTTGACCATTATAGAACAATAACATAATTATTATTTTATTTTGTGTTTTTGTAAATATATGCACTATATAAATTTATATATTTAAATATATATATATTTGTCAAAATACTTGGTTAAAGACATTTATATGATACTTTCATTTGGATAACAACGTGTCAAAATTTACAAATTTGTATTGATGTAAAAAAGTATAACACAACTTAATAATTAAAACTTCCTATTATGAAAATTATATAATTATAAAAATTACATGAATATAATAAGCATTTTTTTAATTATTATTTTCTATGCTTTCTTATAACTAATTCAGTTGATATTTTTTAGCAGCTTTCGTATTTTGTTTTTTAATTACTTTATGCATGTTATATTAATTAATTATATTAACGTCCAATTAAATTAAATAATTAGCTGCATTCATAAAAATGAAAGAATTATCAATAAATAACTTCCTTTTTATTTGAAATATCTAATTAGTTACTTAGTAATTGTACACGACATTAATCAATGGTATTATTAAATATAAATATTAATTTTATAAATGTACATATATGAGTTCTCATATATATGTATTAATATTAATATTAGTCCTTTAATTCTTATTGACTTCATGTAGATTTAATGTAATTTGTAATAATAATTTATCACAAATATTACTTTCATATAATTAATTTATGTTTCTTCTAATTAGAGATATTACTAACGATGTAGTAATAATGACAAATATGACTTTTTTAATTTCAATATTTTATTTAAATATAAATTAATGTCATTTATATATATTTTCAATGAAATTATTAATCTCTTATTGTTTCATTCAGTAATAATTTTTATTGTAGAATATACCTCTCCTACAATACTATTACAACTATAAATTCTCTGAGATATGTTCGCGCAAACATATATTTGATAATGTAATCACTGAAATAAGGGTAATTCTAATTTATATCTATATGTATTTCATTCTTCTAAAGAGCTTTCTGACATCTATTTATTCTAATTAATTTTTTTGTTTCAAAACGTACTTAATCTTTTCTTATTACCAATAAATTTATTTATATTAAACTAATGAGATGTTTTAAAAAAAAAAAAAAAAAACAATAACTATAGTTAAAATTGATTTTTTTTTAGTATCAAATTAATAAATTCATTATATTTATAAATGTATAAGTAATTTGCTTGTACAATATTTTTTATTATTACTTCTGTGTTCATCCTTATATACGTGTTTAAATGTGATGCATATTATAAGCACATGCATCCACTCGTAAGACCATCCTATGCATTTATGTATATGTAAATTGTTTTCATAGAACTTTAAAAAACTAATAATTTGTACCTTTCCATTTTTTACTTTTAGCATTTTTACTTTTAAATTGGTTCTTTCTGAATGCTTATAACAATTATGTTAATTAAAAACCTTTATAATAACCTTTAATAAAAGTAATCACATGTAAATTTACAAATGTGACTTATTATAAAATAGAGCTATTGTTAAACGAATTATCTATACAACTAATTAATTTAATCAACAACACCTTTATTTTTCCTTAACATCTATATACTTTATGCTTCCTTTTGTTAACAACATTAAGAGAAATATACTTTTTAATGAATTTCATACTCTGGTGATATTACCTTGTCATATATTAGAGTACTATCATTCGTCTCATTCTATCTTATATGCATGAACACTTACATGAGTCCATGTACATCAGGAGAGCATAAGGGGTAATGTGAGAAAAAATACGTAAATAAATTTCCAGCATACAAATGTTTATATGTACATATATAAGTATATGCATACGCTTACAACTTAAAAATGTAAACAAGCTAAAACATCCAAAGAAAGATAGTACAAAAAAAAATATATATATTCATAAGTGCTATATGTATAAATACGCATTCAATCATGAATAATACAATCTTATGTATCCATACAATTATGCATACAATTGTATACACAAACCATTTCATTTATTTATGTACGCAATATTAACTTTCGATAAAAAATGTATTATTAGTTATATTTTTTTTAAAAGTTTAAGTACACATTAGAGCCTCTATAAATATATTTTACAGATGGAGTCAACATATAAAAAATGTACTTATATATAAGCAAAACATTGTCACAAAAAGAAATTCCTCAAAAAATGTCATAAGGCTGAATATATAAAACATGCAATATAAAATGCATTTTATTTTTTCTATTTTAATTCTTTCATATGCACTCTGTGGAAGAGAAAGTGATTAAATGAACTTTTTTAATTATGCGGAAGAATAATTCAAAGTACATAACTACGTATAAAAGTATATATTCATTTATGAAACATAGAACGGTACATATGAGGAAATATGTAAATTGATACATCACATTATGAGATACATGTATGTTCATGTGGATGTACATATACTTATACATATGCATGTATATATGTATTAGCTTTAGAAACATGTGTAACAAATATAAATTCTTTAATATATATGATTTCATTTCTTATATTCCTAATTTCCAAATACATAATTAGAAGCTAATTTTCTCAGTTTTTCTCCTTTTTATGAGAATAAAGGGAAAAACAAATAATTTAGAAAAATATTTTATTTAAATTATCTTCCTTTTTTTTCTGACTCATTCGTTAAACACATACGTTCATATCCATCTTCATTTTTAGAAAAATATCTTTGTAACTGTTGTCTTAACGTATAAATAAAAGGAAAATATAATGGTTTTAAAATTAGCAGTTATAAATTCATATTTCGTTTCATAAGAAATAACATTTTATATGATTTACTGTTCTTTTTTTTTCTTTTTTTTTTTTTTTGGAATTTCTCCTGTCCATCCTTGCTATGTTTGGTTTCTCTTCTTCTCCATCTTCTCTTTTTCCTGCGTAACTTTCTCGTTGAATAAATGATTTTCATAGAGATATAAGTAATCGAAAAAAAAGTTTGTATTATTCATATTTATCGTATTCTTAATTCTTACATACATATAATGTTCATTCGCGAAATTCTACTTTATTATTTTTATTAATATTTATGAACATAAACTCCACGAATACATATCGATACAATGAAATAAAGCACACAATGTGTACAAAATAAAAGAAAATTTACAATTATAACTACATATATCACAACAGTTATTATATCAGTTTATATTATATCCACGATTCATTGACTTCATGACAATAGTAGAACACCAATTCTACTTTTTCTTAAATATAATAATTTTTATACCTTGTAATTCCATTAAAATTTAATAAGATTTTATTTTTAATTTTAATTTTTCAAGTATTAAATGCAAAAAAAGTAGAAACAAAAAAATGAGATAAAAGTTAGAAGTATAAATCTGCAATAAAAACAAAAAATCGAGAATATGAAGAACTTATTACAAGTATATGTGCATATGTAATTTATATTCAATATTCATATACACATATAAATATTTTAAAATTATTCAAAAATTACTAAAAAAACAAAAAAAAAAAAAAATATATGCATATATATATATCGTAATATACTTATTTTACATGCATATATATATAATACCCACAGAAGAAAATATTTTAATAATATATAGTAATACTTCATATTATATAACAAAAAACACAAATATTTTATATTAAATTCTTATTAGCTGTTTTTTCACTTTCATTACTCATTAATGATTGCATATATAAGTTTCAAAATTCATATCACTTTAGTATATTTTTCCAAAGAAAAAAATATCAACATGTTATATCATTAACTGAATAATTCTTCTTTATTTTTTTTTTTTGTAAATATAATAACTATAATATATATTAACATTATCTCATATTTTTCGTTAGAATCTCTAAAAAAGTATATTTAATATATTAATATTAGTTACCAATATTAGGAGAAAAACATTATTATTCTAAAATTAAATACATTATACTTAATTAACTCTGATACAGAAAATATATAATATTTTACTAATAGAACTAACTAAAACTTACATCACTAAAAAAACAAGGTTATGTACCAAAAAATTAACTAAAATAAAATTAAAAAAAAATTTTAATTAAATTTTATTTAGAAAAGTAGAATTATAAATATAAATGAATTATTAGTTATCAATATAAATTATGCGTATTTATATACATCTCAAAATACATATTAACTCCTTATTTAATATATTTGTATACATTGAAAATAGGAAATATATATATAAATATATATACGCATTATTATATTAATGCAGAAAAACATATATTGTTTCAATATTGTTAATGACTACATAGCTTTTTACCTATATATATATACATACTTAAAATTTTACAATTAAAAAAAAAAAAAATTGTAGATACTGTCTATTTATATATGTAAACATTTAATTTATTAATATAATATTTTGATAATGTAAAAAATAAAAATTATATATCTTTTATTTATTTATAAATTTTGAATATAATATTTATTTAATTCGCTTTTATAAATTTAGTTAACACCAAATTTAAATTTTATAATGAATGATACTAAATATTCATTTTAATTATAACCTTACACACTCTATTACCTGGATGATATATATAAATAATCAACATTTAATAAAGATATTTTTTCATCATATATATTTATATCCTCAAATTTATATCATGTAAAAAGTACTAAAATTAAATTAAAATGGTTTTACAATAATTATACCTTATGATATATTTTTCATGAAGCATATTTTATAGGATTAATATTACATTTTGTAATTAGTAATAGATATATATATATACATATCTTCACAATAAAATATATTTATATTCTTCTGTTATATATAAAACAATACACATATATTGCTAATTTAAATCTAAAAATAAAAATTCTTTGTAACATGATAAAATAACCATTTGGACTAGAATAACATATAAAATAAAAAGCAACGCATTTTATATGAAATGTAAATTATTACAAGAATTCTATAAAATATAATAGTTGTTGAATTATATATTAATTTTAATGTACATGTATATTATTTTTATAAAAATATATTTAAATAAAAAATAAATATAATTGTGACAAATACATTTTATTAATATGAACAAATTCTTTATAATACGAATTGAAAAATAATAAAAATTTGAAATATACTAATAAACGAAAAACGTATTTTACTTATGTATAATGAAGGCCGCGTATGTGAATATTTATAAAATTTATGCAATTGTAGTTATTTTTATTAGGAAATCACTAAAGATATTACAGATAATATTTATTATTAAAAACTTATTTTAAAAGAAAGCATATTCCTTACTCTACATTTTACATTTTTCTAAACTTAATTTTTTCATATTTCTTAACCTTTTTATGATAAAAAATAATCCATGATATAATTGTGACACCCATTATAATGAAAGGTACGAAATAAATTACAGTACCAAATAAATTAGAAAATACGCTGGGTTTGTTATAGCTCCCAAACGCAGGTGTAAAAAATTGTTTTAAGTATGTAGCCCAAGAATTCCCTATAGACTTACTAAAATTATGCCCAAGATTTTCCATCCAATCTTTAGCTCCCGAAATATTTAATACCTTACGCAACATATTTTGAAGTCCAAATTCTCCAGATAAATCTAAAATGAGCGATAAGAATAATAACAAAAACAATAATAAAGGAATGAAAGTCGTAATCCATATTTTTTAAGTATAATTTTTTTGTACAATTTATCACTAATTGTCCTGTTTTTTTTAAGAAAATCCTCATAGTCAAGTTCTTTGAATATTTTTTTTTCAAAACGGGAATATTTTTTAGTTTCGAAAATACATGAATTATAGTTCTTATCTTGTTTATGATTTCCCGCTTTATTTAATGAACTTCCCTTTGTTGATTTCGTTCTTACTTTTTTGTCATTTTCATTACTATACACACTTTTTTTGTTATTTTCTCCATTATACGGTAAATCATCCTTTATTCCTAAAATATTTGAATACATATCCTGTTTATATCTTGAAAGTAATCGACGAACTCTTGTACCTAATTTTCTACGAAAAATGCACATCTCATTCAGAGAGTTGTTAAACAAAATCTAAAAAAACAAAGTAAACATTAGTTATTTAAAGATTATAAAATTTTATTTCAAGATAACTTATCAATAAAAACAAAACTTGAAAAATAGCAATAAACCAAATATTTTCTAATAGAATTATCATACCATATCATTGTTAAAATATGATCTCCAAGGTAAAAAGATAAAGGCAAAAATTTTAACAAGTAAGAGTATTATAATTTTAATTTCCATGATATAGAATTTTAATGCTGTAACTTAATTAGGAAATAATAAATTTACAATAGTATAATATTATTTTAATAATAAAAAATAATTCTTTATTTATTTAATATGCTTTTCTATTATCCTTTATTGTTTCTTAAAATCATTAAATAAAAAAGGTACATATAATATTTTTAAGAGTAGACACAAAGAAAAGTATGTTTAAGAATATACGATAGAATTCCTACGTTTATTTTACTTTTAAGAAACTAATTTTTATTAAGAAAAAATAATATTAATTCATATATAAATATTTAAAATATATAATATATTTATTTAATATAGTAGAGTAATTAAATAATTTTTTATTATTCCGTTATGAATAAATTAAAATAAAAATATAAGTTTGCTGATTATATCCGAATACATAGTTTAAGTAGAATATAGAATGTAGGGAATATAGGTAATACATTTTCCCTGTAGTGAGATAATAACTAATTTTAGCAATGTTTTTATAATAATAATTCTAATTTTATGAACATTCTATTTTTGTGAAGTTGAAATTAATGTTATGTAATATTAATTATCATAATAATCTAATAATAGCAATGCTAAATGAAGTATACATCATATAACATTTTATATTATATTATATTAATGACACCACTTTAAATTTTTAATGAGCAATAATATATTTAAAAAATCTAGTTTTCTGGATTATACAAAATCTATAATGTAATATATATTTATAAGTTAAATAAATGATAATTTATTATTTTTTTTATAACAATCTTTGTAAAATACAATTTTAAATTACGTTTAATTCATATTGCTTGTAAACGAATTGTTATTATATCCTTGTACTTATTATGTATTCCTTTTTTCAAATATATATATTTTTAGAAGAAATATTAATGCTATATAATAAAGTAAAAAAAAAGTATATATATTAATACTTATACCTACTATTATTGTGATATCCATGGTTCAATATTTTATTTTTTTCATGTGTTCATTAATAAAAACGCATATATTTTTTTCTTATTTCTTTATTATATTATGCAAATGAAAGTAATATCTATAAAATAAAATTAAATAAAAAATACGAAAGTGCAATAAAAAAATAATAAAAGTATTTGTCACCTTATATGCTATAACACCAATGAAATACTCAATATTAATAATAACATATATACTATTTATACTAAAACTAAAAATTCCCTAATAAGATATTACTAATCCTTAGAAATAACCTTAATACTATCTTTCGAACTCTAACCTAAAACCTACATTTGTATTTATAAATTGTGTAAAAAAAAAAATTCTTATTTTTTTAGTTTTATTTTATTTAATAAATTAGCAGTATAAATAAGAAAGAGTTGTTATTGGTCAATATATATAATATTAATTAATATATATTCTTAAATTAATATTAAATAATTACTTATATATTTATATACACTTTAATGTAGCATAAATATATAAATAAATTCATATATATGAAGAAATTATTATAAAAAAAATATATATTTACTTTTATTACTTTTTATGATAATTTAGATTATTACAGATATATAATAAATTTTTAGAAATACTATTCTATCGCAGATAGACAAAAGAATTTGTACATAATATAAATTAATATATTATTAAAATTTACTAATTAATTAAATTATTGAATTGCATAAAAAATAAAAACAACATAATGCCTTTATTTATAGATTATCAATTTAATATACATTCAATTAATATCTTCAAAATTTGATTAACACTAGAATTAAGCACAATAATAAAATGACAATTTTTTATAAAACTTTATTTAATATGATATGGAATCACAGTTTTACTAAACAATTATAAATAATCGAAATTTACAAAGAATGTTTTTTCATTATATATTTATTATTTCACGTTTATGTGATTCAAATAATATTAATATATACTGTGAGATAGAAATTTACAAATTGTACTTTATATAAAATATTTTACATGTAATTTATCATATAAAATAAATATTAATTTTTTCTGTAAATTAAACAAAAAATATATATATACATATCAGTATCAATAAATATATATCATTCATTTCATAAAATATAAAAAAAGTAAAATTTGTACTAACTAAAGATTATACCACTTTTTGTTAATAACCAGAACAATTGACGGTTCTAGACGAGAATGGGTTATAAGATATATAGTAGCACTTATTATTTAAAATATTGTTATCACAAGAATTCAATAAAAATGTATGTATTTTGATAATACTTATTTATTTTAAAGCATATATATGTATTTTTCATGAAAATTAATATAAATACACAAATATATATATTATGTTATATGTATTTATTATAAATTAATTAATAAATTAAGAAGTATACTGTAAACAAATCGTACATCCTAATTTACAACAAAATGAAGAATATAATTTTTTGCTATGATACATAATATATCCTATATGTACACACGAGTATTTATCATTTTATAAAGATTAAAATTACGTTTATTATGTATATACCACTAAAAATATCATAGAAATTACATCGTATTTATAAGCAGCTTGTAAAAAACTATATAGTCAAAATTATTCATTTCGCTCTGTCATATACTTAATTTTTTTATATTTTTCATTATTTCTTAAGATTTTAGGAATTGATACTAAAATTATTACAGATAATATAATGATAACTATTCCAAATAGTATTAGAAAAGAATACATTTTTGCGTCCCCTCCATCTGATTGTAGAAGACTATCCAAAGGTGATAACACTTTTTCCAAATAATTTAATCCATATAATATGGGTAATCCTATTCCAAACAAGAAAAAAAGAAAAAATATGAAAACTCCAAATCCGTAACTTCTAAATTTGATTTTTTTTAATTTTATATCTCTCATTCTCCTTTTTTTTTCAAGAAAAGAATCATAATCTTTTTTCTTAATCCATTTCTTTTCAAAATGAAAATATTTTCCATCAAAAATTCCATTATTATAATCCACAAATTCTGTGTAGTATTGCGCCTTATTTAATGGGCATCTATTAGACTGTTTCTTTTTTTTTATGAACACATTTTCATTATTATATATTGCTTTTTTCTCGCACTCTCTGTTGTCTGCTATATCTTCCTTTAACGATACAATATTTAAATCCTTTTTCTTTTTATATTTTGCTAGTAATCGGTAATTTCTTATTTCTAATTTTCTAATAAGATTTAAATTATCTTCCAAAATATTGTTAAAGGAGCTCTAAAAAAATAAAAAAATGTTAATATTATATTTTTAATAGAATAAAAATATAATTTAAAAAAAATATATTATTATATTCAAAACCGAGAAAATATGTATAAGCGAAATGTACTATAATAATTCTATCGTACTATATCATTGTAAAAATGACATATCCATATTAAAAGCATAAACTTTGAAAACTTAATAAAAAAAAGTAACTTAATTCTTTGTTCCATGATTTAAATTTTTAATAATCTGATATGTTATATACGAAAAAACTGTAAAGATAAAATATACTTCTAGTGATAAAAAAAAGCTATATTTATTTTAAAATTTAATTTTTAATATTTTTTATTTTTTCATAATAATTTTATGTATTATATTTAACTATATTATATTTCATAACATTAGCAAAGTAAGATAACATTATAAATGCATTACATAATTTATATCTTAATCTTTTTTTAAAAAAAAAACTAATTATTATTAAAATAAAGTAAATTGAAATCATTCATATATACTAAAAATATACATTTTAACATATTACACTATATATATTATATATTTTTTTAACCTTTATAAAAATAAAAAACAATATATTACTTCTTAATATTCAATTTATTATAGAATCTAGAATTCTGCGTATATATCGTATAGAATATAGATAATATATTTTCCTATATATAAAGTTGATAATAACTAATTTTAATGAAGTTTACCTATTAATAATTATAATATTTCAAACATTTTTTTTTTTTTTTAAATAATTATTATTTATAAATGATGTTAATTATACAACATTATAATAAGAGTTATAATAAATGAAAAAAGCAATAACTTGCACAATTACTTTTATATTTTTTAAACGATGTGCAATATTCCACCATATATTAAATATTTTAAAAATTTCATATATAAAATACTACATAATCCACAAGTATATATTTATTTTATATGTAAATAAAGCATAATACTTTATTCTTGTGATATATATTTTGAACGTTGTGATTTATAAGTATAATATATAATATTATTTTCTAATAAAATGTTTTTAAATTTATTTATTATATTTTATTTTTGAATAAATATAAATTTTAAAAAGGAATGTAATAAAAAACGAATAGTATATAGTGCAGTTATTGTTAAAATATATAAAAATTAAAATAATTTTTATTGTATAATGTTTTTTTATAAATAGATAAAGAATAAGAATGCTTATATTTGTTTATTAGTTTACCTTTTTATAGATATTTAAGTAATTTTTAAAAAATATAATTAAATTAACATTTTTGTAAGTGTTATAATAAAACAATCAATGTACGTGTTCACATGATTTTTGGAGAAGTTTACTAGTTCATAATATTAGTAATATTATACATACAATTTCTACTAAAACTAAAATTATACTAATAAATATGCACTATTCTTTATAAATAGGTTGTAATGTAAGTCTAAATCGTGAGCCTAAATTTATGAATTATATATTAAAAAAAAAAATTTTCTTATTTCCTTTTATTTAAAATATTAGCTTAAAAAAAAATTTGTAATTAACAATATAAACTATATTAATTGTTTTTTGCTTAAAATAATGTTAAAATTATTTTTAATATATTTATAGAAAACAACCATAAATAGTGAAAATACGTAAATAAATACATATTGTCATAAGATTGCAGAAAAAATATATTTATTTTTATTATCCCTAAAGATTATTTAGTATTTTGAAGAAATATAAATACTTTTAGATGATGGTTATAACGAAAAAACAAAAATAACATTTTTGTATACTATCCATTAATATACCACTAGATTTAGTTCATTAATTTAATATATCATTGACATATAAACGTAAGAACTATATATATCGTATTCATCCATAAATTTTTAATACTACATATATTTAACTAATACAGAAAAATTGAATTAACTCCATAGTTTTGCACAATAATAATATATCTAATAACTTTTTCTCGTTATCTTTTTGTTAAAATTTAAAATTCTGAAGTTATTAAACATTTATCAATATCCTTTTATGAATATATTATTTTATTATATATATATATATATATATATACGTTCTCTTTTATACCATGAAAAAGAAGTTAAAAAATTTTTACTATACACATATATTTTATAACCCATAACTGATAAAACTAATTTTGTACAATAAATATTAAGTCCACTTAAAGCAAAAATATAATATATATATATATATGTACGTATCGAACCAACATAATATGCTAGGGTATTTATATTAAAATTAAAAAAAGACACATTCATTATTAATTTAAAACTAATAATACATTTTTTTTTTTTTTATCTTAACAAACAATCTTTTCAGAAAACATATAACACAAAAGAGAATAAAAGTTATTAGTTAAAATGTAAGTTATTGAGTTCTATAAAATTATGCGAACTATTCTATCATTTATTCATTTTATAGCCCAATATATATTATTCATACACACCTACTTATGTGTAAAAATACATATTTATGTAATACTAAATGTTTTTAATTAATACTAAATAAAACACTAAAATACAAAGTCTAAAATGTTAAAACTTTCAAACTCACCAAAAAATGAACACAAATTTTTATTATTGTTTCTAAAAGTAACCTGATATACTCATGTATATTTACAATATTTTAGGGATTATGTGTATTTTTAGCAAGTATAACACTAAAAATGTTATAGATATTATTTCATATTATATTCTTTATAAAAAGATATTCATTACACATTGTTCATTTTACGGATACACTAACATAATTTTTTTATATTTTTCATTATTTCATAGAATCTTATAAAATTCCGTTATAATTATAACAGACAATATAAAAGTAAGTTATATATTATTACATGAAAAGAGGGTACTAATATATGCTGCACCATTCCTTTAGCATTGTGAAAAAATATTAATATGCTATATTCTGTATAAAATATATTATCCAAAAACTTTTATCCTGATAATAAGGCTATATCTTTTCTCAACAACAAAAAAAAAATATAGCAATTCCAAATCTGTAATTTATAAATATTTTTGCTATAAAAAAATAGAAACTCTTTATTCATACACAAATATACTGACTATATATGAGAAAGTACGCAAAAAATCATAAAATTTCAAACTAAAATATTATGAAGTTATTTGTATTTGATTTTTAAATATAAATGATATCCCCATGAAAATTTTAGATACATGTCTTCACATTTTATCCCAAGTTTTTTTACACAAAAAAAGTACATTGTAATATTTATTAACTTATTATATTTATAACAAATATAAATAATATTATAATATAAGAAAAATATTTTAAAAGTGCCGTTTTAATTATTATGCATGATTAATCAACTAAATGTATAAAGAAAATACTTTTTTTATCCAATATTTCTTATATACTTATATGTAAGTATAAACAAAATAAATAAATGTCCCAATATTTGAATATTATAAATCTAATTAATATAAAAAATAGGAATATAATTATACATTATTGGTTCTTTATATAGCAGAATTAATATATACGTAAGAAATATATTTATATTGTTTAGAGTAATATAGTTGATTCATATTATATGAATAATCGTCTAAAATAATTTAATAACATTTTAAATTAATATTGTAAGAGAGATGTAAATAATGTTAGCTAATAATTTCTTTATTAATATTAAGAATAGTTCATTTTGTTTAATACATATTGTTCATATAATTGTTCTAAAATATATTTATGTGAACCGTTTTTGTATGTTATAATTATTTTCTTATTGTATAATGAAAAATAGATAATAACCCGACATTAAAACATCATTTAAATGTCAGTTAATTATATATATATAATTCTTCATTATATTCATAACATATATAAATTTATTACTTTTAATTAATTATTTTTTTTTTTTTTAATTACATTTTCTTATTTTAATCATAAGAATTTAAAAAAATTTCTATTTCAAATTTTTATTTTTAATATTATTTCATATATTTAATATTCTTGTATATTCAGTAATATTAAATATCATTAATATACCATAAATTTAATTAAATTATGTTTTATACTGTTAAAAAAAATAAAACTTTAATTTAAATAATATAATATTTTAATTAAGTTAACTCATTGAGATATAATATTTTTTATTGTCAACATTCTATTAAGCATTTTTAATTAAAATATATAAGTTGTTAATTTGTGTAATATTTATTTCAAATTAAATTTTATTAAATCATTATTATCATAATATATTTTGTTGTTACAATTATTACGTATATATCAATTATTTTAAAAAAAAATTCATATAAAATGCTCTGGTAGACTCCTAATTTTTTTTCATTATTTTAATCAACATAAAATTTTAAAATTATATTTTTTTAAAGAATAATATGTATACTACATTCCATTTTTATTTATTTTTATTCATATTCATAGCTAAACTACGAAAGCAGGTTTATATTTAACGTAGAGAATATATAAATATAAACAAAATTTTCAAAATAAATTATTTACATATGCTTAGTTGCAATTATTATGTAATAATTGTTTATATATTTTTTAATGTTTTTTTTTAAATATATTTATCTATATTACTTAATAATATTATATTATAGAAAAATTAGTATAATATTTCTATTTAATGCATTTTTTCCTTTTTTAACTTTAAACATATTTTTTAATTAATATTAATTTAAGAAAGCCATAAATTTTCATATTTTAAAGTAACAAAAAACCATAAAGAAAAATTATAACTGTTATATTGAATATTATCAAAAAACATATATTCCTGAAAATTCTATCATTACATAAGTTTTAATATTCTAAATACATTCAACAGGATGAAACAAAAAATAAATTCTTCTTCCTTACCCTTTTAATATGGATATTCAATTATTCCTATGAAGTAAGATAATTATTATATTCAATAATTTCTATACATTTTTTGTAATCCTACATATTTATTTTAAATTGGATATTTTAATAATACGAACGTACATGTATTATTTTATATGTTATATATTTACCTTAATTTACAGCGAACTAACTTTGACAAATCATGCAATAAAAAAATCAGCTTTAATAATACATCAAATATAAGACCAAACAGATTATTATATGGGGAATCAAATGCAGATTCTCAAGAGGCCGTCTTTAATTTAAAAAAATATTTTAAAGATGATTTTGAGAACTCAAGTAATTCATTAGTGTTTAAGGATAATTCTGAAAATACCTATGATTCATTATCATCTATTGATTACCTTGATGAAGTTAATGAAGAACTAAAGAAAAAACCAATTCAACGAAAAAAATATAAGTTAACAGAAAATAACATATCACCATTAACAAGTCCACATACAAACAGATTAGATTCACAATTTGAAACAGAACTACCAGAACAATTACATAATGAACATAAAAGATCAAATATATTTACCCGTAAATCTAAAGAAATTATTACTAGAAAAACGTTTAAGGATTTTACGCCATATATATTAAGCTCTCTCTTTTTAATAATGTCTACTATAACTGAGTGGAGTTGGGGTATACATATATCATATGTATTATTGTTATTATCAGTATTGTATTTATTCTATAGAATATTTAACAATATTAATAAGGGTTTTGATAAAATATCGATAATACTTAATAAATATTTTAAACATACATTAGTATAATTCCGGAGAATAATTCTTAGAAATCTATAATTTATATCCAGTTATTTTAATGTATTTAAAATTTTATATGAATAAGAACACACATATATATATACTCTCAATTTGTATGTAATACAAGAATTATATTTAACATTGAACTAAAAAAATTCTTTTAATATTTAACCTGTTTTCCCTAACTTAAATATATTATTTATGATTTTAGTGTTTTTCTATATAACTAGCTCTGTATAAATTTTATAAGATAAAATAAATTAGAAATTTTTCTTTTTTTTCTATTATCCTTTATATATATATATATATATATATATATATGTTTAAGAGAATATTCCTTATATTTATATTTTAGTTATTTTACCAAAGTTTCGTTTAACTATTTTTTTTTGTTGAATTATTATTTATTACATATATGTTTGTTTTTCAGATGTAAATAAATATCTTTTATTATATAACTTTATAAATTTTTAGATTTTCCTTCTTTTGCATGTTGATACAGAAAACCTATATACATGTGTATACTGTTCTTATTAGAATAATACTGTTGAGAAATATTGAATAGTGGACTCAGAGTGTTTTAGCTAAATATAAAAATTCATTTAATAATAATATTTACTTAATAGTAATATTTTATATGTGTAAGTTTTAATTTTTCCACATGATATATTTTGATTGAAGAAAAAATAAATATGATTTAAAATTATTTCTTTCATAGTATAAACAAGAATATTATGCTACACATGTTCGTTATACATTATGACATGTACATATATGTTATTATTTTTTTCATTCTTGCTTTTTATATATATAAGCATAATTAATATATACATATTTATTCAAAAGTTGAATTTTTTGGTTTTCCTCATTATACATATTCTCTGTAATATATTTTACCTATAGTAATTGCAAATACCAGTTTTCTTAGATGCATTTCTATAATTAGACCCTATTAACCTTAGCTTTGTAAAATCGTATTATAAGTAAAAAACTTTTATATATTACAAATAAAACATTTTATAAGCTGTTGCAAAAACAAATTTAAAAAGAAAAAAAGAAAAAAGTTAAAACATATGAAGACGTAATGATAATCTGTACATAAAATATAAAAAACAAATTCTTCATAATTAATGAAAATATCTTAAGTTGTTATAGGTTATTAGATGTTTTCATATTAATAATAATCATTTATTACAACAAATAAATCCCATATTTATTAGTTCTAAGTGCGTTCTTTTTTAATTATTTATGCTTTTACAAAATTAAGCAAACATGCAAAAATTCCATTTCTTAATAAAGTATTTATATTTCTCCGTAACATGCACATTGTATCAAAAATGCAGTACATTCCCATATATATATGTATTAATTGTACAGAAGCATTTTATTTATTGTTTACATAAATTTTATTAATATACATTTAATAAATCATTGAAATTATTAAAATATTTTAAATATGATAATAATAAAAATATACCGAATATAAAATATTTTATGGTAACGTACTTTTAATATTTTACAAGGAGATAAAAACAAGTAAATAAAAAAAAATTGTCGTTTTTTCTATTCTTTTTAATTTACAGTATTATTATTTAGTACTATTTTTAATAAATAAAAAAATAAAAGTTAAATACGAAAAATTGTATTAATTAAAGAGTACTCAATAGTTCAGTTTCCATATTTTTCTAAACACAAGAAAAATGAAAAAGAATAAAATTATTTTATACTAACTTTAAAATATATAGTACATTTTTTTTTATTTCTTGTTAATTAAACTTCTAATTTCATTCCTATTATGTTATGTTAATAATATATTTTTATTAACATTCTTTTTACATTTTAAAGAGAATTTATAAATGCGAACTTCTGTTTATATTAATTTTTTTTATTTATTAATATAAATATATATATATATACTTTAATTTTTTAGTATTTTAAAGTATATTTTATAATTGTTAAAAAAGAATTAACTGTATATTTATTAATATACCAAATATAGCAAATTAAAGTAAAATAGAAGAGGGAATAGAATTATAATAATAACCATAAATCGTAAATTAAGAACTCTAATAAAAAGAATAATATTTTATTATATATTCATAATTCTAAATTCACAGTATTAAAAAAAAAAACAAATTTTTTTAAAAATGTATTAAGTTTTGAACATATTTTATAGTATATTTTCAAAAAAAAAATATTTACATAATATATATTACGATCTTTTCTAAGTAAAATGTATATATTTCAATATAATGTAATTCCCTTACCTCATTTAACTAAATACAAATAAGACAATTTAATTGTTAATTTAAATCTAATAATGCAATATTTATCTACCCAAACTAACAATCATTTTAGCATATAACTAGACATAAGTTATATAGAACCAACATTTAGTTCGAATATTAGTTACCCGAGTTCCATAATATAATATGAATTGTGCTACTGTGGAATCACTTTTAATCACAAACATATATTCTCGATAGAAATATATTTAAATGAACAAATGTATATATTATTTCAACTGATTTTATTTACATATATATAATACTTTAAAATACAATTGGAAATCGTAGAAATATTTAGTATCACATATAAACGAAGAATATAACTTTTTACTGTTATATATCAAAAAGATCAGCTATATATACATTTTTTTATAATACTAAAGTAATTATAGATATATTTAATAAGGGTATATCTCTATACAGATTATAGATATTGAATTATATTAATAACTTTTTTACAGAAAAAATCATTTTCCTTATAATTCATTTAATCGGTCATCAACTTAATTTTTTTATATTTTTCATTATTTATTAATATCTTAGAAATCGATATTATAATTATTACTGCTAATAAAATAATAACTATAGCAAAGGATAATAGATAAAAATATTTCTGTGGTATATATATTTTATCTAGATAATTTTTTATATTAGTCAAAAATTCTTCAAAAGGATCTGTAGTTCCAAGAATTTTAGACGTTCCTAGTACTTTTAATATAGGGAATCCTATTCCCAACAAGAAAAAGAGTAAAAACAGGGCAAGTCCAAATCTGTAATTTCTAAATTTTATTTTTTTCTCTGCTATATCTCTAATTCTTCTATTTTTTTCAACTAAATCATCATAATCTTTCTTTTTCATCCATTTCTTCTCAAAATGAAAATGTTTTCCATCAAACATTGCATTATTATAATCTATAACTTCTGTATAATATTGCGCTTTATTTAATGAACTTCTATTTGATTTTTGATTTCTTCCTTTTGCCACTTTATCACTATTAGATATATGTTTTTGTCCATTTGCAACACTATTTTGATACTTTTCTTTTAACCATGCATTATTTAAATCCTTAAGCTGTTCATATTTTGCTAATAATCGATAGTTCTTTGTATAAAATTTTTCACCAATGTGCCAGTTCTCATGTGAGGATTTCTTAGCAATACACTAAAAAAACGATGGAAATAATTTGTTTTTTAATAAAATAAACTACATAATAGTAAGAAAATCATTAAAAATAAGTACAAATAATGCAAAAATTCTTATATAAGGATATACCTCAAATTTGTTAAAATGACATATCAAAGTTAAAAAGACATACTCAGCAATTTTTATGATAACAAGTAAGTTTATTTTTTGTTCCATCATTTAAAATTTTAATATTTTAATATATTTAAATAAGGAAAAATATTAAATAATATTCTTCGAATAAGGGATCCTATATTTAATTAATTTTTTTTTTTTTTTGTTGCTTTGTAAATAAATAGAAATATATATACAATTAAATATATTTTACGCCTTATATACAGTAAAATAACTTCGAATGTGATTTATATAATTTTTGTATTAATTATGTTTTTAAAAAAATGATTTTCACAAAAATAAAATAATTTAATATTTCTCATAAATATTCAAAATATATAATTCAATTATTTAATGTAGAGAACTAATTAAGTAATTTTTTTAATAATTATTTTCTAAATAAAATAGAAAAAAAAATATACATGAATTGAGAATATTTTGAAATATTAATATTACATGTAATATAGGACGTAGAGAGTGCAGGAAATACAATGTACTATATATTAATACATTAAGATCAAATAATAGGAATGTTATACTACTAATAATTCTAAATATACAAACTTATTTTATAAGAACTCATTCTTATTCTTAAAAAGTGCTAATTATTTTAACAGTATACTTATAGTATACATATATTAAAGATATAACATTTTGTGTTATTTCTGTCATAGAAGATGCATTAATCACTAAGTAAGCACAATATACTATAGTCCATAATATATTAAAAAATAAAAAAAATAAATTAATATGCTATTGCGAAATTTATGGAAAAATTTATATTTTTAATGTTAAATGAAATATTATAATATATTATTTTTTTTTTCTTATGTAGAATAATTTTTCAAAAATTTAATTTTTAAATATGCTTGAATAACACCATTATTTTTAAGCAAAAAGCTTTGCATACATTTATTTAATTTCTTTCATATTTTTTTGAATTAATTATGCATATTCAGAAGTGTTAATATAAAAAACTAAAATAACATATTGTAAAAATCTAATTATTTCATATGTCTGTACATATTTATATATTTTAGTTTTAATAAAATATTTTTAAAAATTATGATGCAATTTAATATTAAATATATATATATATATATATATATATATAATTATTATTAAAATGATTAATAACAGTATTTCCAATTTAAAAATGTAATATGCTCTTACATTTTAGTGTTCCTTTTTCTAGGTCATACATATATTTTAAGAAAAACAAAAGCATGCATGAACTATTTCTTTAAATAAGCAATACATTGAGACGTTTACTCATTTATGACATCTTAAACAAATATAAATATTACGTTTTAATTTTCATACAAATACATAAAAAATCAAGTTTAATAAATGTAATTTTTTTTTGAAAATCACAAGCAAAACTTTCACATGCGAAACATTATACAAGACTCTTATATAATTAAGCCTTGAAAAAAAAATTAGAATAATTTTTTATACGGATAAACCTAAAATTTACCTAACAGGTAAAAACATTTTTATTAATTTATTAATAAATATAAAAAAACAAATTAATTTTCCCAACTTTTTTTTACTTAATGTACGTAATAAATATGAAAGAATTAGGCAATGTTATTATAAACTATTATATATCTATACATTCTAAACACGATATTAACACACTAACTAATAAATTTATAAATAACCATAAAAAATAGCATAATTATACAAAGAAATACCAATGCGTCATAAAGTGGCTGTGAAAAATATATATATATTTTCATTACTCCTAAACATAATATAACTTTCTACATATATATATATATATATTTAAAATTTTACTAACATTATAAGGGAATATAAATAATTCGCACATAAAATATATTAATATATAATTATATTTAATCCATTATATTAATAATTTAATAATATAAAAATATGAATAGTTTATTTATTTATAATATTTCCATAGTGTATATATTTAATATATTTGCGAAAAATGGAACTAACAACAAATTATGTATAATAATTAAATTATATATGATTTCAAGAATTAACGTAATTCAAAATACATAGAATTTATAAGTTATTAAACAACTGTATATATACATTTTTATTTATGGTAATATTTTTTGTATATTTATAACTTTAAATTATATCATGCAAAATAAATTAAAAGTATATTAAAAGAATTTTTACATTAAATGCACTTGATAACGTATTTCTTATATAACATATATTATAGAATAAACATTAAGGTTTTCTTTTAAAAATATATATATATATAAGTACAATATTTTATATTCTGTCTCTTACATTAAATACAGAGAAATACATATTTATTATTTTGCTAAAACTAATAATACTTTTTCTTAATAACCCAAAAAAAAAAATAATGTTAAACTGTAAAAAAATACATATAATGAAAACTAACATTTATAGGTTCAAATATAAATAAGCATACTTCTATAAAATTATATGAATAGTGTTATTGTATATTCATTTAATACATATATATATATATAGTTTATATCTAGTTCTACTTAAATACAAAAATGTATAAGTATAACCACCATATGCAATTAAGAAGAAACCATTCATTATAATACAAATTAAAAAATATTAAAACATTCATAATGTCAAAATATATAGAAATATATATATTTTTACTGTAGGTTATCCCCAATTAATGTATTTGTATGCTCATTAACAAATAAATAAGAAATTATATATATCCTTTATAAGTACATAAGTAAAGATATTACAATTATTTCTTTCATTTAAAGACTTTGAAGTTTGAAAAATATTTCTTATAACAAATTTTACATTTTCCTAAATTTAACTTCATATTTTTTAACTTTTTTACGGTAATAGATAATTCCTGATATTATACTGATACCCAGTATAGATAAAAGTACGCCATATATTAGAAAATCAAAAAAAGTTGCTATATAATAGACGTTAGCATTATTACCTCAACCTACTGTATACTTGAAAAATGAACTTACATTGTTCTTTAAATAACTGTGATAACTCGTAAGATCTACCCAACTTAATGAAAAACTTAATAACTTATACAATCCTCTTGTAAGGCCAGAGTTACAAGAAAAATCTTATATGAGCGATACTTATAACAACAGGAACTATATTATACGTAGAGGAAAGCGCAATCTGTATTTTTTAAGCATTATTTTTTTGTACAACTTATCATTAATCATCCTGTAGCTTTAAAAAAAATTCTAACAATCAAGTTCCCTGAATATTTTTTTGTTTCAAATATACAAGATTTATTTTTCATATCTTTTTTGTGGTTTCTTGTGTTCCTTGGTGAAATTTCATTTGATTGCTTCAACATTTTTTTCTCCCCTTCCTCATTATTATATACTTCTTTTTTGTTGGTTAAACCAGTATTTAGTACATATTCTCTTGTACTTATAACATTTGAATCCATAGTATGTTTGTATTTTCCTAGTAATCAATAATTTGTTTTTTGTACTTTTTTCCGAATCCTGCAGTACTTATCCAATGATAAGTCAAACATGCTCTCAGAAAGATATGTATATGTTTATTATTTAATAGTATAAATAAGATATAGAAAAAAAAAAAAAATTATTATTAAACAAAAACACCAAAAAACTTTAGTATTTCAAATAACCTTAAATAATATAATCATAATACGTCATTGTAAAAGTTATATACCCAATATAAAAATTTAAACGTAGAAATTTTTATAAAGAAGCACAACATAGTTTTTTGTTCTAGCATATGGATTTTTAAAATTCTGATATATTCAGAAATAGTAATATTGGTAATAAGATATTATACATTCAATGATAAAGCATACTGCTAATATACATTTAGTTTCTGTTTAATATTTTAACACAGAAAATTAAATGTATACACATACCTAACGTACATTTCATAATGTCGACTAAAACAGAATATCCTTAAATATATATTATAAATTTTTAATATTTACCTTATATATAATAAAATAACTTTCACAGAAGTATAACCATTTTAATTCATATATAAATATTCAAAATACACAAGTTATTTTTTTATGATAGTAGATTAATTAAATTGTTTTTTTATAAAAACTTTTCAAGGTAAAAAAAAATTTATGAAGTATTACTATTTCTAAATGTTCAATTAATTTACAGCATAAAACGATAAAATACAAATATATTTTAATATTTTATATATTAAAAGAATAAGTTATAATTACATATGTTTTCATGTTATTAACTCTAATTTCTAAGACAATACATTTTGAAAAAACTTATCAATGCTAAAAACTACTAAGTATTATAACTATAATATAATTCTAATAATATATGGAATAATCAATAATTTGTACAATATTTTTTGTTTTATAAAATATAACACATTCCAAAATTATCTGTAAATAGATAAATTATGTTATAGTTCTAAATATATATAAATAGTTTAATTTATAAGAAACTGTTCATTCTATAATAAAATATATAATTTATAAGTAAATAAGAACATTACCATTACTTTATCATATTTTGAAAAATTTTAATTTTTAGTTAAATTTAATTTGTGCCTTTATTTCTAAATTCAAATTTTTTAAGTTAATCTCCATAAAGTTTTTTTACCTAGATAAATATATTTGAAGAAATATTAATATATAAAAAAAATAAATAAAAAGAACACAGTAAAATTAGCAAGTGCATGTTTCATAGAATTGCCATATTTTTAGAATATTCCAAATAATACAAATTTACCTATAATATTAATATACAGGTTATTTTATGTAAATTAGAAATAAGGAAGTGTAACTATGATATTGATATATATATTATTTTGTAATGTTTCTATTGACGATTTTAGGACTAATATATTAGTTTTTGATTACACTTTTACAAATACATTTTGTCGGAAAAATTGTTTTACAGATGCAGACTAAACAGTGAATACAAATATGTAAAAAATCTTTTTTACAATAATATCTGTACCAGTAAAAATTATATTTTGAATTATTTCTACTTCATATATGATGTAAAACATAGAATTATAATTAAAAAATTATTATATACAAAAAAAACAACTTTTAAAATACTAAATAAAATCTTATTTTATTTTAATATTCTTTTAAAGAAATTTTATTTTACTATTAACAAAACTATGCAATTAATTGCGAAGAAGAATGAATTAAATTTGAATACTACGTTATGGGTCAAACAAACAAAAAAAAAATAATAATATAAAAATTCATTAAATATATTTATAATTTCTCATTATTTATAAAATGAGTTACATTCGTTGTTGAATTAAAAATAATAATTCTTTTTCTTAATAACCTGTAGAAGTAATATTATACCAAAATATGATAAAAATATTAAAACATCATTTTTAACAGTTAAAATGTAAATTAACAAAACAATACTGTAAGAAAATATTTATTATGATGTTATATATTAGATTCAATGTACATATATATATATTTCATTAAAATCTTCATTATTACAAAAATATATACACTGATCCATAATATTTAACTCGTATGAAGGAATACATTAAATTATAAATTAAAAAACCTACATTCATTTCCCCCAAAAAATGAAAACATCTTTTTTTGCATTTATGCTAGAATATGACTAAGAATATATATGGAAATTTATTAAATGTAAGCAGGTATTTTCATATTTATTAATAATTTCATTAAATATATTACATTTAGTACAGGACATTAAAGGCATCTTTACAAAAATAAACACATTCTTTATTATTCATTGGACACTTCCAAGAAATTTATTTTTATATTATTTATAACCTTTTTATAATAATAAAGAATTGATAATATAAGTAAAACATATATTATGAAGAAAGATATACCATACATTAAAATACTAGATACTGTAAATATTCTACAGAAATTCTCTAAACTTATAGGGAACAACGAAGCCACATACCCTCCTATAGAGGGAGTATAAATTTATTCAAGATTTTCTTATTCCATATTTACATATAACATACTTAACGTTTCTAATAAACCATTCTTGTATTCAAAACAACTAAATGACAAATCTTATATAGGTATAAATAATACCAACAAGAACAATAATAAAAGTAAACGTATTCATAATCCATACTTTCTAGATTATAATTTTTGGTATACCTTATTTTTAATTAACATCATTGTCTTAAAAAAAGTGCTAATATTAAATCCATTCATTATTTTTTTTCATAATGTGTATATGTCATACATAACATAATACATTTATTTTTCATAAGTTGCATAATCAATTAATCCTTAATTAATATACTTCTACGTAATTGTTGGTTTTTCTTTTCGTCCCTTTTTTCGTTATTAAATGTTAAAAGAATTTCTTTTTTTTTTTTTATAATACATGGTATCCTTTTTCTTAGTCATTCGACGTTTGAATACATATACTTTTTGCAGTTTTCTAATGAACGATATATTCTTATATCTAAATTTCTTGTAATACTATAATTCTCATTCAATAATTTGTTAAATCTGCTCTAAAATAACAAAAAAAATTAAAATACTTTTTATTTAAATGGATAAATATTCTCATTCTGGAAAAGCTTATAAAAATTAAGAATAAAAATATTAATAATAAAGATATCATCAAAAAATATTATTTTAACATGGCATTGTAAGAATTATTTATCTAAACTAAAAGTGCAAACGTAGAAATTCTGATAATAAAGATAAACTTAAACTTATTTTCCAAGTTATACATATATAATACTGTAATATTATTAAAAAAAAGTATTAACATTAATATATAAACTTTCAAGAATAAAATACTACTTTTTTTATATTTTTAAATTTTATTTGTTAAAATCAAAAAAAAAAAAAAATATATATATATATATAATTACTACATAGACAAAAAAAAAAAATATAGAAAAAAAGGTGCTATAAAAATTTTTAAATAATATTATCTATAATAAATTATGTTGAAGTAAAATAGTTCATTTCATTTCATTTATGTATATTCACAACTGTATTTTAATTATAAATTAGTGTAAATAAAAAGCTTTTTTTTATGTTTTTAATATTTGGGAAATTTACATATATTTACAGTATAGAAAATATGGAAAACAGATATATTTTACTGCTCTACTCATTGTTATAATTCTTACTAATTTTATGTTTTTTTACTAATTATTCTAGTTTTATAAATATTGTATTTTGAAGATCCTAGTTATTATTTATAAAAAAATGTTGCTTTTATAGCAATGAAAAAAAAGTATTAACAAATTAAAAAAATATATATTTCGTGAAATGTTCCATGTTTTACTAATTATATCATATCCTTCCTATTAATATCTATAATATATTTAAAAATTCTACTACTTAAATTAACGCGTATTCTATGAAAAATTATATATATTAAAGGTAAATGTAGAGTGATTTTTTAATTAATTCTTATGCTTTTAGAAAAAAATGACTTTCATTTAATTTCAATTTATAGAATTATTTCTAAATGAACAATCCTTTAACTAAACTATGAAATTTTTTTTTTTTCCTTTATTAATTAAAATATGTATCCTTTTTTTTGTACTATTTTCTTCTGTACGTTTTTTTTGATTATTTTCATCTGTATTTGTCTATGATATATATTTCTTTGTTTCCCCCATGGAATTTACATTGGTATTTCTTTTTTATTTTAAATAATTTTATATAAAATTTCTACATTTATTCTTTTTAACGACCATTGTTTTTTGAAATAGTGATCTTGCTAGAAAAGATTGCTTAACTTTATATTATAGACTTTTTTAATTTTAATATATTTAATACTATTGTTCTTCAATTTCCTCTACATCATCCGAATGTTTTAAATTTTCATAGGAATAATTTTATGTGCTCAATTTTTTATTTGATTAATTTAATAATTTTTCTTTGTTTCTTATGTGTTGTTCTTTCATACATTCTTTTAATACCTTTATATATATCAGTAAAAACACTTTCTCTATGAGAATTACCTTTTTACTCATATATAATTCATTGAAATTTTCTTTATTATCTAAAATCTCTATAACTGTCATTAACATATATTCTTCATATATACTATATATATAATTCACTCTCACATTCCTTAATAAATCCTTTAATATATACTTCTTCAAAAATTTTTTCTATCTCAAGTACTACTTTCATTAGTTCTTATTTCCATATAAATTTTTAATTCCTAATAAAGAATATTTAACAGTGGAAATTACTGTACTAATTATTCTTTTATCATCTTCTATATATTAACTTAATTCATATATCAATTTAATCATTTTGTTATTAAACCAATTATCCCTTCTTCTTTTACATAATATATGACTATAATATTATGTATGTTTATTCCATATTTCCATTTTCCTTTTTTATAAAATAATATAGCATAAATCATTTTATTATTTAAATGTTTATTTTATAGTGCATTTCCATTTGATTTTTTTTTTTCCTATTTTAAAAACCCTCCTGCGCATATTTCTGATAAATATCCTCTATTTATCATCCGCTCATAAATTTTTCATTGTTATAGGAATTCCTTCTCTCTATATATAATAGTATTCTTCATATTTTTTATTTTTTTTTTCGAAAATATATTTCTGTTTTAATATATATATATATTTTTTCTATTTCATATTTACCCTTCTCACAATAAGATCATAATAATCATTATTATACATATCAAGATTCCCTAAATTATAACCTCAGGAATTATTAATTGCATAGAAAGCTTCATTTTTTTTTTTTTTTTTTTGTATTTTTCAGAAACAATATATACCCATTATTACAGTCTATCCTTCAATTCCTTCCTTTTGCAGATTTTCTTATGGATGTGCCTTCTTATGCATCTTTTTATGTTCTATATATTTTTCCCAATTATGCATTTTTTTTACTTTAGATAAAATCACATCTTTAAACTAAATTAATAATTCTTCACCATAATTATATCTAAACAAAGTGTTCATCATGTACTCAAAAGTTTCTTCAAGATTATACTTTAATATTTCTTGTTTTCTCTATAATTAATATGTTTTTTATATCTCCATCATAGAATCTAAAGAATATAAATATTTATTGGTATATTCTATACCTCTCATATTTTTTATTTTTTAATGTAAAAGACATTTTTCTTTCTCGTATATTCCATTTTTATACTTTCTTCTAATGTCATTATATACATCACTGCACATACTTCTGTTATTATTTGACTTTTGCGATTACAGAATTCTTCGAAATTTCATTTATTCACTAAAATCCATATAATTTTCATTAACATATTTTATTCATCTTTGTTACTATGTATATTTTTATCTGATATTCATTATTCAATCCTTTAAACCATACTCCATAAAAATACAGTTGTATCGAATGTACAACCTACATCATCCACTTTTTCGATACATATTTCTACATTTCTTGCATAGAATATAAAACAAATGAATTTATAAATGTCAACATTTATTCATCTTCTTCTTTATTTATATAATGCCCTAGTTCATCTTTCCATTAAATTTTTATAATATAAAACTGCGCCTTTTTTTTTTGATCTTACTCATTATATCCCTATACTTATACATTTATTCAAAATTTTATTTTGTCTTTAATTTATATATATACGTAGTATAACGCGTTTTCCAAATTTAAAAAAAAAATTCATTTTCTACAGCTCTTTCACCAGATATTTGTTCTTTAATAAACATCTCTATTCATATTTCTAGAAAATATTGCATATTCAAATCTAACTCATCATATTTTCATCGATTTAGAACTTTAATATTTGAACCTGTGATAATTTTAATCTTGTTTTTGTTTTTTTAAAAACCATTTATATGTATTTCCAATTACATCAATGTTTAAACGCGAAAAAGTATATCGATAAAAAAAAAAGGTAAAAAAATTATTTGACAGTACTATTAATAATAAAATTAATGTATTTTAGTTTATGCTTAATTTACATTTAATAATTCATTCAAGGAAAATGCATAGTATGTTCTATGTTAATACAATAAAATGAAAATATGAAATCATTATAATACTTGATGTTTAATAATATTTAAAGAGTAGGTATATATATACATATGAGATGAATCTTTTTATTAAATATTATTAGTGTGTCTTTTATTTATATATAATTTTTAATATATCTTATAAATACTTTACTTGAAGAAAGGTTTATTATCAGGAAAAACCAAAAAAAATAAAATTTTACCAATTTATTAACAATATGTATATATTATATTTGAATCATACTGTTATTAGATTTTTATTTAGAAAGGAATTAGATGTAAATTATTAACTTAAAATCAGTACTATCTAAGAACTTGTACATTATAAAGGAAGAGTTATACTATCTTAATTTTATTGTTAGTAGTATACGAAATTATATGTTATTTAATATTTTTTCTTTATAAATACAAAATGACATTAAGTTAAAGGCATTAATATACGTTTTTTATTTTTATATAATCACTAATATTAATATAAATATATATTCACCAATGAGTAAACTACATTTTGTTTAGAAAGAATAACTTAAAATAGATAAATGTGTTTTTAATATGAATGTAATTTGTATAGTATATATTTAAAAATATACATTAAGCCTTGAATTTTGTTTTCTACATATCTCATAAATCTTATATTTTCTACTATATAAACGAAAAGGATATAAGAATACAAGAAAAATTGCCTTAAATAAAAAATATAAAAATGTTATTATGTTAATATTTATTCTGATAAAATGAATAAAAGTTCTGATATCCCTTGCATCATCATATTAAAATGGAAGAAAAGAGCAATTATAATGATTTTTATATGTTAATAATTTAGCGTAAACAAAAAAAGACAAAATAAAAAAAAGAAACTTTTTGAAGAATACATAATATAAATTATATATACAAAAAATTAAGGATAAAATTTATACATAATTATACTAAAATAATTATTGAAACATATAATGGTGCTTATGTCAATTAACGATGAACAAAAACAATTTGGGTTTTCTTATTCGAAGAGCTTCTACAGTTATGTACAAAGTGGAAACTGAATTAGTAATAAATGCATTAGAACAATATTAATTATTAAAAATATTAAAATACTAATTTAGCAATAATTTTGAATAAATAACTAATATATTTGTATAATTGAAAAAACAAATGTTATAGTTATTAATTTACTTAAACTTTGCAATTGAGGAGATAATATGTTCAAAAAATATTTTTTTGTGTAAAAATAAAAATTTTTCTTCTTCCAGGAACAAAGATCTGTATATTTATTATTTATTCATAATATTGGGTTTTTTATTTATAAATTTTTTTTTTGAGAAATATTAATTTCCAAATATTCTAAATATTAACTTCGTACCAATTATAGATATAAAAAAAAATTAGATTATACCGAATAAATTTTATGGGATCAATAAATAATATTTAGCAAACAGAATAAAAAATTTTACGTAAGTTCTATAAATATATAATTAAATTTAATTAATCCATTTAATGTTTTAGTAATTTAAAAAGTATATAAAATATATATTTTTTCTACATATAAATTTTCAATAAATATATATTTATGTATATTTTACAGAAAAATTTAACTCAATAGTTAAATACAATAATAAAAAGATAAAAAAATTTAACTATTCATTAAATAGTATGTATTTAAAATACACCAGAAAATGAACAATTATGAATATATAATATATAATAAAAAATGTCATTACATTACATATATATAATTTCACTTTTATACGATACAAATAACACTAATATTAAATTAGGATATTTTTTAAAGAAACATGTTTTGTTGAATTCTTCTCATAAAAAATATTTTATTGAATAAATATCAAAATTCTTCTTTAACTAAGAAAATATTTTATATGTATATAATTATCGATTCAACATAATACGTTCATTTCTTTTATTAAATGCAAAACAAGACACTTATTTTTAATTTAATGATAATAACACACTTTCCTAATAAGATTAAAAAAAAGAATCTTCGTGTACTATATATAAAACAAAAAAAAGCATTTTTGGTATAAATATAAAATTTCACAACTATAAAAAAGAACGTGTATAGTTCAATACTATATTTACCTTAATATTCCAACATATATTCTTCATAAAAAGCTATTTAAATATATAATCATATATATTATTCTACGTATATATAAGCTTAATAATGCAAGAAAATACAATTAGAAAATACTAGAATATTGAAATTCACAAAAAAACAACAAAAAAAAATTCTTTTTTTACTGTTGTTCATTACAAATAACAGATATACATACTTGAATTTATAACAGTATAGCAATTATAATTATGTTTGTTAAATGTTTGTCACTAATAGTATTACTTATATTACTTCATGTTAATAAATTTATTACAAAATATTTTATATTTTTATTATTAATTTAACTCAGTCATTAACTTAATTTTTTTATATTTTTCATTATTTCTTAAGATTTTATAAATCGCTACAATAACCATTATAGATAATATAATCATAAGTACGCTAAAAAATATTATATATGTATGGCCTCCTAATATATCATTCATTTTCACTAAGGCTGAATCTAAGTTTTTCCAAAATCCTTCTTCATTTTTAAGCGT
Organism: Plasmodium malariae; assembly: GCF_900090045.1. NCBI lineage: Eukaryota > Apicomplexa > Aconoidasida > Haemosporida > Plasmodiidae > Plasmodium > Plasmodium malariae. The sequence goes on along the minus strand of NC_041787.1, from coordinate 2,594,550 downwards.
ATTCCATAGAGTATCCAGAGATTTTATTCCTGAGGATATGGGTATTCCTACTCCCAAAATTAAAAAAATAAAAAATATTGCAATTCCAATTCCGTAACTTCTAAATTTTATTTTTCCTAAGGCTATATTGCAGGTTCGTCTCTTTCTTTCAAGAAAATGATCATAATGTTTTTTTTTAATCCACTTTTTTTCAAAATGGAAATGCTTCCCATCGAACATTCCATTATTATAATCTGTAACTTGAATATAATAATGAGCCATGTTCAATAAATTTCTATTACGATCTTTTTTTGTTGTCCATTTTTCATTATTACATATATTTTTGTTTTCACATTCTAAATTATTTGATACATCCTTTTTTAAATACACAATTTTTGAATCTTTAATATTATTATATTTTCCTAGTAATCTATAAGTTCTCGTATCTAATTTACTACTATAGTAATAATTCTCATCCAAAATTTTACTAAAAGTTCTCTAAATAAACAAGGTAGACATTAATTATATAAAAGAATAAATAATCTAATATTAAGAAATACTATATATAAAAATAAAACATAAAAAATAAAAATAACACAAAAATGCTTAAATAGTGTTATCATACCAAGTTGTTAAAATGACATATCCAAATTAAAAAGATAAACCAAGCAATTTTAATAAATATAATTTTCTTAATTTTTTGTTCCATTATATGGTTGTTAAATATTCCAGTATATTACGTAAAGAAAAAGTTAATAATAATATAGTGTACTTCAAACGATAAGAAAACCTATATTTATTTGAAAATTTATTTTTATTATAGCTTCGTAAATACATAATTAATGAGCATAATTATAATATCTTTTAACACATATACAAAGTAAATTAACGTTTAAAGAATACTATGTAATTTCTACTTTAATTATACTAAAATAAAATAAATTTTCATTAAATTAAATCAATTATTATTTTTTCATAAATATTTATAATATATAATTTATTCATTTAATATAGTGCATTAATTAAATAATTATTTTATTAATAATTTTAAGAATAAACAGAAAAATAACCATGTGATTTCATATTTTATGTAAATATAAAATTTATCTACTATAGGTAATGTAGAGAATATATATATATATATATATATCTTATATTCCTGTACATATGAGGATAATAATTATCAATCTTAAGAATTATATTCTATTTATAATCCTAATTTTATAAATACGTAATTTTTGAAAATCCATTCTATTTTAATAAAAATTGATTATTATAATAGTAATAATAAAAATAAGAAGGTATTATATGCCGTGTAAATTATAACACTTTCGCTAATTAGTTCTGAATTACATAAAATATTTTATTGTATATAACATTTTTAAAAAGTCATGTTTATGCAGTTCTATCTTGTTTTTGAATGTTCAATGTATTCTAAAAGTAAATATGGACTGATTTTGTATTTTTTCATTATAATTTTTAAAAATTAGACTTTTTAAATTTAATTCATGTTATTAATTCTAAATAAAAAAATTTTATATGCAACAATTTAATTATTTAATTTTTTTTTTAATTATAAGCTTTTAGAAGAAATATTAATATATTAAAAAAAGAAAAAGAAAGAAAAAGACGGATAAATGGATACATTGTTACAAAAATATTACATGCAATAGCATTAATTTATATACATTACAAATTAATTAAATTTACAAATAATAATAATATATATATTGCATAATATGTACATATCGAATATGATGAAACAACAATATAATTTATTAAAATGTTTGATTTAGTAACTATCGGCTGTTATTTTTACAGGATATGTTATTTTTCGTTTTTTCCATTACAAGTACATAATAGCTAAATATATTTTAAAGTTAAATTGCAGAAAATCTATATTAATATATAAAAACTAATATTCTATTAATAATACATTTAGAAACAAAAATATGTTATATCAAAATATTTATTTTCCTTAGGTACTATAACCTAAGTAATGATAATTTTTAAAATATTATATGCATAAAAAATTATTGTAATAATCTGAAATATAATATTATTCTTTCCTTTAACAAATATAATTTACCCAATATAATAATTGAAGAATTAAAAAAAAATGAAAATATTAAAAGTGTTAACATTATAATATATTTATTGATTTACACGATATATACATTTATCGTGCCATTTACAAAGACTCCTATTTATATACTTTATGTTTGTACTATCATTTGTTCGCTTAATATTTATTCGCACAAATAATATTACTAAATACGAAGAAACCAACTAATTTATAATATACAATATCATATATATATGTATTATAAAATTAATTATTACATATAATCTCACTATCTAATATAATACTGATAAAAACACATTTATAAATTGCTTTTTACTATGTTAGAAATACTAAAGTTTTCTTAAAATTTATGGAATTTAAATTTTAATCTATACTTTTTTAGGTTATTAATGTTTTTCCTAAATTAAGTTATAATATCGAAATAGAATAATTTCTTCACAAAGTATTTATTATTCTGCTTTTTTAAAATATATAAATGAATTATTCTTTTATATATATATAGCCCTATTAATGTTCTATTATTATTTCATTCACCTCTAGGTACAATATTATTTTTACTAATATATTTTATTTTTATTTAATGAAAATTTCAAAATCTATAAGAATTTAAATTAATTTATTTTTTTTTTTTTCATTCAATATTATTGTCTAAGTTCTAATTAACGTATTTTTATATTTACCATAGACATTTTACTAAATATATTTGTTCTTTAACTCTTACAATTTCTTTATTATTTTTAATATTAAATTATTACACATAATTAAAACGTCTACAAAAAAATATATAAAATTTTTATTAGACAGAATTAAAACCTATATTACACAAGAAATAAAGTTATATACTTATAAATTATTTATAAAAAACAAAAATTAATTTTATTTTTATTTTAAATTATTTATAAAAGAAGCGATATTAATATAAATTAATAATTAATTGTCAATATAATCTACATATATTTTTAAACATCATTAAATTTATATTAACCACTTACATAATCTATTATTTAACGTAAGAAAATAAAGAAATATATATAAAAGACTATCTGAACATTATTAAAATAATGTGGAAAAACTATATATTTTTCTATTACCACTAAGGAAAATTTATATTTTTACATAAATATAAATATATTTAAAATTTTACTAGTGTTGAAAAAAAAAACAAAAAAAAAAAAGGATTTATATATATTAATTATTAATATTTGGTTACATTTAATTCATTAATTTAAACTTTTAATAATGTAAAATATATATAGTTTATTTATTTATAAATTTTCAGCATAATATATATTTAATTGATATTCCAATATTAATTTTACACTACAATTAAATACAATAATAAAATAATAAATGATTTCAACTCATTTAATTGTAGAGATCCATAATTACAAGGTTATTTAACTGTTATAAATAATTCATATTTTATAAAGATATTATTATATTATATATGGTACCTTTTATATCATGAATAAATATCTTATTATTTGTTAAAAATATATTATAGTGAAATAGTTTTATAAAATATTTCTCATAATACTTTACTATATTATAAATCCTAAGTTTTTTTGATATAATACATATGTAAAACAATGTAAAAAAAATATTTTTGTTTCGTTATATTAAACACAAAAGAAGATACACTGTTTTCTAATTTAAAGCTAAACACTTTTCTAAATATGTCATCAAATAAATATTTTACAATATAATAAGTTAACGAAATATAATGACATATTATTAATAGTAAGAATGTAAATTAATACAAGACATCTGTAACAATATATAAACTGTTCTAATATATATTAATTATAACTCACATGTATATATATTTCAAAGGAATATATTGAAAATACACAAATATGTATATTAGTCCAAAATTTGCAATTAAGCTGAAACGAAACCTTAAAATATATAATGAATAATATTAATTGTTTCAAACGCACCAAAAAAATAAAGATGTATTTTTTTTAATGTTGTGTTTAAAAAAGGCTCCATATACGTAACTTCACATATTAAAATTAAGAAATTAAAGGTATCTTTACTAAGCATACAACTATAAATATCGTATATATTAGTTAATATTGATTAACTCTTTTATGAAAGAAACATATTCTTTATTATTAATTTTATCTTTTTCTGAACTTAATTTTTTCATATTTTTTAACTTTTTTGTGATAATAAGCAATTGCTAATATTAGTATGACACCTAATATAAAGAAGGGTATGAAATAAATTAGAAAATTAAAAAAACTTTGTACACAATAGTTTGCTTTAGCACCTGATTCTAATACTACCACATTATCGAACAACCCATGAAGAGGTGACGACCTCAAAGCGTCAGATATAGATTTTAAGGCCGCATTAATTTGTTTACTAGCTAAGTTCCCAATGTTAGGTACTTTATCAGGAAGAAAATAAACTATTGCCTGAAACAATCCTCGTACAAGCCCCAAACTACAAGAGTAATCCAAAATGAAGGATATTGATAACAACAAGAATAGTAATAAAGGTAATGCAAATCGTAGTCTGCACTTTTTTAGCATTATTTTTTTATAAATACGATCACTTAATGTCTTGTTTCTTCTAAGAAAATCTACATAATCAAGTTCTTTGAATATTTTTTTTTCTAAATGGGAATATTTTTTGGTTTCAAATATACAAGATTTATTTTTCATATTTTTTTGAAGTCCTCTTGCACTCCTTGGTGAACTTCCATTTGAGTAATTCTTTTTAACTAAGGAAGCTTTTTCATTATTAGATATATCTTGTTTATCATTCACTGCATTTGGTATTTGTTCCATTAAATGTACAATACACGAATCCTTATTCTGCTTATATTTTTCCAGTGAACGATAATTTCTTGCGTATAATTTTCTATTATGATTGTGTAATTTATCCAAAGATTTGTTATGAGTACTCTAAAAAAACAAAAATAAAGTTTATCAATTGATCAAATGAATAATTTCACACTAAAAGAAGTACTAACAAAAATAAAATGCGAATAATAGAAATAATACAAAATATCCTTAAATAATATTATCAAACCGTATAAGTATCAATATTACATATCCAACATAAAAAGATTAAGGTAGATATTTTTTTAAATAAAAAAATCTTTATTTTTTGTTCCAACATATACATCTTTAATGCAATGATATCCTTAGCAAGTATATAATTAACAATAATAAAATATTCTTTTTAAAATGTATTATACTATTATTATTTATTTAATTATTCTTTGTTATTTTTTCGTAAAAACATAATAAAAAGTTCAAATATATAATTTTTCATTTTAAAATAGACAAAGAAATATAAGCTCAAATATAAACTATGAAATTTTTATTTTAGTGTTATTTATAAAAGAGTAAATTTAATTAATATAATACAAAATGAGTTCATTAATAGATATTAATAATATATGAATTATTTATTTAATGTAGTGAAGTAATTAAATAAATTTTTTATCAAATTTCATAAAAAATAAATATATATATATGCTCTAATATATATATATATATATATATATATATATATATATATACATATATCGAGTATATAGAGAATACAGAATGTAGAGAATATAGATAATTCATTACTCTACATATTAGAATAAATATCACTTATTTAAATTATGTTTTCCTATTAATAATTCAAATAATTTTGAAAATTATATTCTGGAAAATCTGTTTATTTCTAAAACAATATTAATTATCATAATAATAAAAAATAGTAACAATAAAAATAGAAAATAATATTTTGTACAAATTTTGTTTTTTTATTATTTGTAGTATGGGCATTGTTTACTGCTTAAACATACGCATTTTTTTATGGTCTACAATACATTTTAATTATAAAATATAGATTAATCACTTAAACTAGTAAAAAATAACAAATTTAAAAAGTAAATAAATACGGATCTTTTATTCTTGTAATATTATTTTTGAACGGTAATATATTTAATTAGTTATATTTTATATTATTTTTTATAAATGAAAGGTTTTAAATTTTGTCGATTTCTTTATATATAGTTTGTTTGAGCTAATATATATATTCAGAAGAAATATAATAAATAAAAAGAGGGCAATTGTTTTATATATTATATTCACATAATAAGAATGATGATATGTTAATATACTTGTTTAATTATGTTAAATGTATACATGAATATAATTTTTTCTTACAAATATATTTTACCATAGAAGAATAAGTAATTCTTATAAAAAAGAATTATGTCCAGTCATTATTTAAGATAAAAAGTAAAAGGATAAATTTTCATAAAACTACTGTTTTAAATATAAAGCTTCATAAATTCTGAAATTAATAATGCAATGTTAATAATTGCTTATTTGAAGGAGAATTCTATTATTATTTAATTATTATTTCATATTAAAAAATAAACAAATCCAGAAATTTATTAATGCATTTTTACATCAAATAACTCATGAAGCATATAATTTTTATAAGAATTATTTTTAAAAATTGTTTTGTTATGTTTACATTTAAATATAAAGTACATTCTAATACAAAAAACAACATAGTTTTTATTAAATAAAAATTAAATATATTAAAATTAAAAGTAATATATCATATACTTATTAATAAAATCATAAATGAAAACTTAGAACATTTAAAAAAAAAAGAGAAATTGTTAAAAATATAAATTACTTCAGTATCTAAGCGAAGTTACATTAATTATGATATCATATAATAGTTTAAACATGAAATATATATTATAATATAAATCCAAGGGAAACAATTACACATATAGTTGTTGCATATAGAGCACATATTTTAATCCCGTTTATTGAGAAATTTAGAATTTATATTTTAATGAATAAATAAAGATATATTATATATATATATATGTTCAGAAAAATATATTGTAATACCAAAAAAAATATACAAACTTGAGTAACGTTAATATTGCTTAATATGTATATTATTACTTTTATATATGAGCATATAATTGTACAATATCTAGGTTCCATAAGAAAAAAAATATAAGTACACAACAATTTATTTTTGTTAACATATTTTCATTAATAATAATCAAAAACTTCATTAGATACAAAAAAAACATGTTTTCGAAAAAATCTATCAAATATAACTGAGCTTTAATTTTATCTCTTTCTATTTCAGCGGGTTTATTTTGGAATTTTAACAGTACATAGAGCATTAAAATACATAAGAAATGAATAATAAATATACTTTTGTAACTCTCAGTTAAAAATTAATTAATCACGTTATTTCTTCTCACTAAAATATATATTACATATCCCCTAAACTATTAGGAACTAACAAAATAATAAAAATACTATAAAAAAATGAATTCCACTGAGTAAATGCTAAAGTTGTATCCATACATTCTGAAAGTTTTAAACTGTTTTTCTTGGAAGAGAATCCATATTTTTTGCTTTTATTTATAGGAATAAATACTCCTTATAGCTTTTTTTTTTTTAAATGTATAACGATATATGCATTAAGTACAACATATATTTCTTTCATGAATAATTACTTGGACACATATCTAGAATTATCATTATCTTTACAATAATACATCACATCATCTTTTAATTCAACTTTACCTCTTCATTGCATAAATCAATATCTACGTTACCATTTAACATATATTTAATTTTATACTATTTCTTCGCTTCTTATTTTCTGAAAATAAAATAACATTTTTTCTGTATAATATTCCATCTTCACAGTTCTAATTATCTATAGTGATATAAAAGGTGCATTAAAATGACATAAAAACATTTTTATTATTTATAAGGCGATAAATTTCCTTACGCGTAATAAAATTTTTTTTATAAATATATATATATATGTATATATAACATGCAGAACCAAAAATATAGAACAAATATTATGCTAACTTGTTATTCTACAGTAATTAAATATGGACATAAAGAATTAAAAAGGATAAATTCATGTGATTATACAAATATAAAATATTTATTTTTTCCATTAAAGCTGTATTTAATTAATTTTATAATAGATACATTCAGATAAAAATGCTACAGTATATTAACAATTCAGGGATATAAGCGTAAAGTAATTTCTGTATCTATGTTATTTTAATTTTTGAATAATTATTAAATTCCATAAGTAATGTGCAAGTTATAAAAAAGCTAAATTATTTTTTTAAAAATATTTTTGTTAATATTTCAATTAAATTTATTTATAAAAGAAGCAAAATAGAAATGATATTCGGGAAAACTAATTTTATTATTGAATGATTAAAAAATATACATATTTTAATAGACTAAGAGAACAGTTCTAAATTTTTGTTATTAATACTTTTCAAGAAAAAAAAATTGATTTTCTGGTAAACAAAAGTTTTATTTTATAATTAGAATAAAAAAATTACATATTTTTTGAGATTAATAATATTAGCATACATTAGAAAAACAATTATTTTATTACTTAACTTCGTAATAATATGCTTATTTAGTTCTAACTTTTATACTTTTTAAACGTTATTTTGCATCTAAAAAACGCAAGTTATTGTATAGTATACAATATTGTTTGAAGGATCGAAAAAAAAATAAAAACAGACTTTATTTTTATGGCATAAATTATAATCTAATGTGTGCCATATATATTCGACATGAAAATAATTTGTACTAGAATAAGTTTAAAATTATATTCTATGATTTAATTCAAATAAAAAATTTAAATCTATTAAAGAGCTCTATGCAATATTACGCTTTTATATAATTATATGATATTATAATAAATGGAATACTATAATTTCCATATGATTAAAAAAGTATTTTATTTATTATGACTAAAATCAAATTTATTAAATTTATGAATTAATTTATATTTTTTTTTTTTTGTTAGAAATGTTATTAATTTATAATATATAGGGAAATAAGAATATTAAAAAAAATAACAACTATTCGATAATATATATAATTAGAAAATATTTTTAGTAATTATGAATATTAGAAAAAAGAATTACAATAACCATTTCATTTTAAATAAAATAATTTACAACACAAAATAATATAATTAAGAAATACTAAAAGATAATGCATAATATAACATATAATAAAATTTAAAAAAACCTTTAATGAATTCATTTTTCTTTGACATTTTTATGGAGAAAATAATAACGTATATAACTTATATTGGTATATAGATAAATATTTCATAAATTAAAACATTAAACTACAACAACTACGTAACCTATTCAAATAAAATATATTACATATTTAATAAAATATACATATAAAAGCAAAAAAAATTGTTTTCCACACTGTTTATTTAATACAATAAACGTAGATAATTAAAAAAATGTAATATGGTATATATATTATTCTAATTATATAAAAATAAAATGATACTAATTTATGTAAGTAAACTACTCTTCTAAAAAATAATTAATTAAAAATAAACACAATATATCCTTAAATTTTCCATATTATTCATAATACACATTGCTCTGGAGTATTACAGAAAAATAAGATTATTATTATTATTTTATTTTATATTTTTGTATGTATATACACTATATAAATTTACATATTTAAATATAAACATAATTAATAAGGTTCTTGGTTCAAGAAGTTTAAATGATTCTTTCATTTGTATGACACTTTTTCGGAATTTACAAATTTGTGCTTATATAAAAAAGCATAACAGAACAACTTAATAATTAATTCTACCTATAATAAATAATATGCAGGGATAATAATTATATAATATTATGAAATTCTTTTTAATAATTATTTCCTAAATTTTCAATTACCAAATATAGTTGATATTTTTTAGGGGCATTAGTTTTTTCTAAAATTATTATATTCATGTTATATGAATTAAATATATTCACGACAATATAAATATGCAAATTCATCAAAATTAAATAATCGTCAATAAATTATTTTCATTTTTTCTTGAAATATTTAATTCGTTCCTTAGTAAATGTATACAATATAAAATAATGGCATTATTAAATATATAGATATAGATATTAATATTAACCCCTTAATTCTTATTGCTATATTGTATATTTAATGTTACTTGTAATAAAAATTTCTCATAAATATTTATTTTGAATTAATAATTTTTGTTTCTTCTAATTAGATGTGTTTTTAATGCTGTAAAAATAATGCAACATATGACTTCTTTAATTTCATTATTTTATTTAAAAATTGATTAATATGGATTATAGATATATTCCATAAAATTCTTATTTTCCTATTGCTTTATTTAGTAGTATTTCTACAACAATGTTCCTATAAATTCTATTATGTTTACACAAGCATATATAATAAAATATTCTCTAAAACGAGAACTATTATAATTTTTATGTGCATGTATTTCATTATACTCAAGAGTTTTTTGACATATATTTATTCTAATTAATTTATTTTTTTCAATGCATACTTAATTTTTTCTTATTACCAATAAGTTTACGTGTTTAATCCAATGTAATGTTTACAAAAAAAAAGTAATAATAATAATTATATTTTAGTTTTTTTTTTTTCTGGTTCCAAATGAATAAATTCATTATATTCATTTATAAATAAATAATTTTTTTGTTCATAATTTTTATTATTCCTTGTGTATACATACTTACAACTTGTTTATATACGATATATATTATAGAGATGTGCATCCACTCGTAAGACCACCCTACGCATTTCTGTATATGTAAATTGTTTTCATAGAACTCTAACGAACTAATAATATTTAACTTTCCATTTTATACTTTTCCAATTTTTACTTTCTAATTCGCTCTTTCTTAATTCTTATAACAATTATGCTAATTAAAAACCTTCATAAGCACCTTTAATAAAAGTAATCACATGTATATTTACAAATGTGACATAATATAAAATGGAGCTACTGTTAAATGGATTATCTATACAACTAATAAATTTAATTAGCAACATATTTAGTTGCCTTATAATTTATATTTTTTGTTCTTTTTTTTAACAACCTTAAGCGAAATATTTTTTTCAATGAACTTCATACTTTGGTGATATTATCTCGTCATATATCAGAGTTATATCGTTCGTCTCTTTTTGTCTTCTATACATGAACATTTACATGAGTCTATGTGCAACATTAAAACATAAGGAGTAATGTTAGAAAAAACATGTAAATAAATTTCCAGCATACAAATGTTTGTATGTACATATATATGTATATGCATACGTTTACAACTTATCAATGTAAACATGCTAAAACATCCAAAGAATGATAGTATATGAAAAATATATATATATTCATAAGTGGCATATGCATAAACATGCATTCAATCATGAATAATTCAATCTTATGTACCCACAATAGCATGCACACAATTGTGTACTCAAACCATTCCATTTACTTATGTACAGATGTTACCTTTCGATGAAAAATGTATTATTGGTTATATTTTTTTTAAAGGTTTAATTACATATTAGAGTCTCTATAAATATATTCTACAGATGGAGTCAACATATAAAAAATGTACTTATATATATATACAAAACATGGTCACAAAAAGAAATTAAACAAAAAATATCATAAGGCTGAATATATAAAACATTCCATATAAAACACACTTTATTTTTTCTATCTTAATTTTGTCATGCGAATTCTATAGAAAAAAAAGTGATTAAATGAACTTTTGTAATTATGCAGGAAAATAATTCAATGTACTTTTCTACCTATTAATGTATGCCGTATTTATGAAACATAGGAAGGTACAAATGAGGAAATATGTAAATTGACATATCACTTTATGATATATATATATATATATTCGCTATAGCAACATGTGTGATATATAGGTTCATTAATAAAAATATGTTTTCAGTTCTTATATCCTCAATTTCTATGTACATAATTAGACGCTTATATTCTTTGTTATTCTTTTTTTTATTTTAACAAAGGAATGAAAAAATAATTTAGAAAAACCTTTTATATAACTGTACTTACCTTTTTAATCTGTCTCTTATTTATTAAACATTTTTGTGTGTATCCATCTTTGTTTTTAAAAAAATTTCTGTTTTACTTTGGTTCTAATATAGAAAAAAAAAAAAGCAGAAAAAGAGGTTTTATTATTAGCAATTATATATATATGTTTTGTTTCGCAATTAATGACGTTTTATATGATTTTATCTTTTTTTATTTTTCTTACTTTTGTTTTCTTGGAATCTCTTTTGCATATCTTTGTTATATATGATTTTTTCTCTCCATTCTCTCTTTTTTCTGCGTAATTTTCTCGATTAATAAGTTGTTTACATAGAGACATTTGTAACCTAAAAAAAGAAATTGTATTGTTCATGACCATTATATTCTTAATGCTTACATAAACATAAGTTTATTTCAAAAATTTTCACTAATAATTTTTATTAAAATTTATGAATACACAATCCATTAATTCATATGGCTACAGTGAACTGATGCACACTTGGTATACAAAATAAAATTATTTTTATAATTATAACTTTATACATCACAACGATTATCATATCAGTTCTATATTATATCCTCATATCAATAACTTCGTCACAATAGTAAAACGAATATTCTACATATTTTTAAATTTTTAAATTTTTACAGTATTTAATTCCATTAAAATTAATAAATTATTATTATTTTAATTTTAATTTTCAAGTATTAATTGGAAAAAAATTAAAACCAAAAAGTTAGGTAAAAGGGAGAAGTAAGAAAATTATATAAAAATGGAAAATCAAAAATATAAAGAACTACTTACTGATATATGTTTATATGTAATTTATATTAGATATACATATTCACATAATAATTTTTGAAAATTATTAAAAAATAATAAAAAAAATATATATATATATATATATATTATCGTAATATAATAATTTCACATGTATATATATATTATAAATACCGAAGAAAATATTTTAACAACATAGAGTGTTACTAAATATTAACAAAAAAAAATATACATATAAATGTTTTATACTAAAATAATTACTAGTAATCTTTTCAAATTCATCAGTCACGATTGTTCGTCCATATAAATCTTAAATTTCTTATCACTTTAGTTTATTTCTTCGGAGACAAATTTAACATAAGTTATTTCATTAACTGAATTAATCTGTTTAAATGACTATAAATGAGATAACTAAAATATATGCTAATATTATACTATAATTTTCATTAGAAACTCTAAAAAAGTAAATTTAATATATTAAAATTAGTAATGAAAATTACAAGCAAAAGATTCTTATTATAAAATAAAATACATTACACTTAATTAGATCTTATACAAGAAATACATAATAATTTTTAAATAGAACTGATTAAAATTTATATAATCAAAGAACAATGTTATGTACGATGTAATTAAAAAAACTATGATCTATTTTTAATTACATCTTATTTAAAAAAGGAAAGTTCTAAATATAAATAAATATTTAATTGTCAATATAAATTATGTTTATTCATATAAATCTCTAAAAAAATTTTAGCTTTTTATTTAATATATTTGTATACATGTCTTATAGGAAATATATGAAAAAAAAATACATATTCATTATTATATTAATAAAGAACAATATATATTTTTTCAATATTATTAAGGACTCTATGGCTTTTTACATATATATATAAACATATTCTACCTTTTACAATATCAAAAAAAAAGAATTTATACATACTTCTTATTAATATATGTATATATTTAATTCAATTATATAATATTTTAATAATGTACAAAATAAAAAAGTATATATATTTATTTATTTATAAATTTTCAATACATTATATATTTAATTCGTTATGACAAACTTTGATTAGCTCCAACATTAAATTTAATAAAAAATAAATATAAATCTTCATTCTAATGGTAAAATTACACAATCTATTAAGTGGTTAACAAATATAAATAATGAACATTAAATAAGTATATTTCTTTATTATATATTTGCGTCATCAAAATTATATCATGTATAAAGCACTAAAATTAAATTAAAATAATTTTTATGATAATTATATCTTATGGCATAATTTTCGTAAAACATATTTTATAGAATGAATATTACATTATGTATTTAGTTACGAAAATATATATATACATATTCATGCAACTAAGTATGTTTACATTTTTTCATTTAATATAAAACAAAACACATTTATTTATAATTTGAACTAATAATAAATATTCTTAATAACTAGAACAAATAACTATTTTAGACTAGAACTATACGTAAAATAGAGAGAAGTTCTTTTAAGATAAAATATTAATTATCACAGAACCTCAGACAAAATATAATATTTGTGCCATTATATATTAATTTAAATGAAAAACAATATTTGTTTTACAAAAATATTTGTATATAAGAAATATTTATATATTATCACTTATATATTTAAGCTGGAATAACACTTTATATTACGAATTGAAAAATATGAAAACATTTAAATATATTAAAAAACCAAGAATATATTTTTTACTCTTGTATATTAAGCAATATTCGAAGGCTTCTATATGTTTATAATATATAAGAAATTATTTGTATTTTTATTAGAAAATTACTAAAGATATTACTTTTTACTAAAGAATTATTTCCAAAAATGTCATATTTTTTTACTATTCAATTTATCTTTTTTTTAACTTAATTTTTTCATATTTTTTAACTTTTCTGTGATAATAAATAATTCCTGATATAACTGTAACACCTAATATGATGAAGGGTAAAAAATATATTATAAGACCTATTAAACCAGTTGATGCATACACTTTTCCTTTAACGTTTCCATTAGCCCATTGTGGAGCCGTAAAAAATGGCCTTAAATAATAACACCAATCTTTTCCTATAAGTTCTCCAAATTTTTTCCCTAACGTATTCCATGCAGAATTTCCATATGTATTCAATAAATAACGCAAAATACGCATGACACCATAATTCACGAATAAATCTAATATGAGTGATATTGATAAAAATAAAAAAAATAATAAAGGTAAGGAAAGTCTTAGTCTATATTTTTTAAACATTATTTTTTTGTAGAATTTATTACTAATTATTCTGTTATTTTTAAGAAAATTCTCGTAATCAAGTTCTTTGAATATTTTTTTTTCTAAATGAGAATATTTTTTCGTTTCAAATGTACAAAATTTATTTTTCTTATCCTTTATATGACTTCCGCCATTATTTAATGAACTTCTATATGATTTTTTATTTCTTGATGTATCTTCTTCTTCATTATTGCGTATATGCTTATTTTTGTTGTCTATATTATATGGTATCTCTTCTTTTATTTCCACAATACTTGAATGCGTATCCTTCTTATGTTTTCGTAGTAATCGATAAGTTCTTATATTTAATTTTCCAACGACACTGCTGTTTTCATTTAAATATTTGTTAATAGGAAACTAAAAAAAAAATTATATATTTGTTATATAATAAGCAGGATATACATTTCCAAAAAACACTTTTAATAAATATAAAACAAGAAGAAAATGAAAAATTCAAATATACCTAAATAATATTATAATACCTTAATACTATTGAAGCTCCTTCTCCATGCTAAAAGGATAAACGCTGCAATTTTAACTAAAAACATTAGTTTCATTTTTTCTTTTATAATATGGATATTTAATATTGTAATATATTAATAAAAAAATTAACGATATTATAGCAATCTTTTAATAAGGGATACTATAATTATTTATTTAATTTTTCTTTTTCCTTTTTTTTTTTGAAGATCACATAAAAAAATATATAGCTATCAAATATTTTACAATAAAATCAAAGAAAAATAACTTTGAAAATATATTGAAATTTTATTTTAATATAATTTTTAAGACTAATATTTATTAAGATGAAGTGAATTTAATATATCCATAAATATTGCGTATTTATAGTTTATTGTAGTATAATAATTAAACGATTTTTATTATTAATCTCCTTTAAAAAAATAAAAAAACAAATATAAGATTATTTAACATTTTTAAATTGAGTTTACATAGGATATAGTATGTATAGTATATGTAGAACATAGATAATCTATTGTTCTTTTATTAAACAGAACAATAACTAAGTTTAACTATGATTACTTTATAAATTATAAATTTATAAATATTATGTTTTGGAGAAACTTAATACTGATAAATAATATTTATTATTATGATAATATAATAGTAATAATAGATTAAGAAGAAAATATTACTCACAATTTTTTATAATATATTTTATTAATAACATTTATATTCTTTAATGGTTTATTATACATATAAGAAATCTAATTTAGATTATACAACCAAATATATAAGATATCATATATTTAAATGATAAACAAATTATGAATTTTTATTTTTGTATTATAATTTTTAAAAGTAATATTTTTTAATTACTCTACATTCGTATCGTTATTTGTAAATATAATGTTTATAAATTTTTTTACCTTAATTTTTTTCTTATCTAATTATATATATATATTTAGAAGAATTGTTGATATAATATAATTAAAAAATATAAGAAGAAGCAGTTATTATGGTATTAATTATATTTCTATCAGGATAACAGTAGTTCAGTAATTCATATGTTTATTCTTTCATTAATAATATAAACATATATGATCTATTTTTTTTCAATTTATTATATTATAAGTATAGAAGTAATTTTCATATAATGTTATTTAAAGAAAAATTATACAATTCCAAAAATAATTTAATAAATATAACTATCCTTACATATTATTGTATATAATTATAAACCTTAATGTTAATGCTGTTAATCATACAAATATTTCATATATCAATTTTACAAAAAAAAAGTTGACCATTTTTCACTAATATTCTAAACCAAAACCCCAAATGTATAACGAAACTATTCTTTATCTATAAAACATCAACCTAATTTTTATAGATATTATATATTTTTTTTAAACATTTTCTAAAAAGAAAATATGTTTTACAACATTGATAAAATTGATTATTAAATATGAAAAAAAAATAAAACATAGTTAATTAAAAAAAAAGAGAAAATATTTTTAAAATATTATTGTAAAACTACATAATACACAGAAAAAAAAGTTAACACTGAATGTGACCAAAATTTAGAACAAATATTTCTTAGATATATTAATTATTATATTTATTTTTTTTATATATAATTACAACGATATTACAAGAAAAAATATCAGCTGTTAAACATTCATATTCACATAGGTTATTGAATTTTATATATTTTTTTAGTAAATACATTTCTATATCCACATATGAGAAACCTTTTCACTGTATCTCCTTTGTACTCTCCTTCCTCTATGATATGTTACCATTTTGTACCCATATAAATTTATTCAATTTTATATTCTTCATGTAATATTAATAGTTCACGAAACTCCTTTCTTTTTGATTTTTTTTATATACACTCTTATTTACATAAAAATTTATTTTCATAAAAAGTTCATCAATAAAAACAAAATATAAAAAACTAATAAACAGTACGTATTTACATAAAAATTAATATATTAACATATATTCTTAATTTACGTAGAATAATTTAGTTAAGAAAAAGTTTTACTATTATTTGCGGTAATTCAGAAAAAAAAGAAAATTAAATACATTACAACACATGTAGAATAATAACATGGGAAAAAATATATATATATATATAGATATGAGCTGATCATTTTAATATTTATATATAAATATGACTTTTATTTTTGTAAATATTTCATGATATGTTTTATTATAATGTTTCTTCATGAAATTTTTATTATTAGAACAATCTAAAAAAAATTCTTAATTATATAATTAAATAATTTAAGTATAATTAATATTATCAATAATTTGCTATTATATTTTTATTTGGTAAAGAAAGTTATATAATATATTGAATAAAGAATAAATTTGTGTAAAAGCTAGTACTTTATAAATTATTATTATACTCACTTATTTTATGGTATATAGTATATAAATACATATTTACTATATTTTTTTTCCTATAATCTGTAGAATTAACGTAATTAGGGGTTTACCAAAAAAATTAAAGTACATTTTATTTATAAGCAGTACCTAATTTAAATAAAAGTATTTTTAATATGCGTTCAATATGTTCTATCTAAATTCAAATATATAACTAAATGCTTAAACACATAAATTTGCATATATTAAAAACTTTCTACTTTCTAAAAAAAAAATTGAAAATGTATAACAGAAAAATGTTATATATATTTTTTTAAAACTTTTATTAAATTTATATTAATGGGAACGAAAATAAGTACATATGATATGCCTCGTACAGCTCTACCTTGATAAAAGAACAAAAATAATATAATAAAACTTTAAAATTATTTCTTAATATTTTAAAATATTTCAAGAAAAATTATATAGTTATTTCAAAAAATATTTTTAATAAGTCATATATATATAATATTAAAAATTAATTGAATTCTTAATAACATAAATATAATTGTTAGAATAAGTAATAATGACTATTCAAATTAATAGTTACAAAAACAGAGATATTGCCTTATTCAAAGGGGTTCAACGTCATGTATAAAAAACGCATAGTAAATTAGGATAACATAAAGAAAAAAAATTTAAATAGAAGAATGATTTAAAATACAAATTTTGCAATGAATAAGTATAATTAGTACTATATATTTAAAATGAAAAAACATACGTTATAGTTATAAAATCATTTAACAATTTCACTTAAAAAATTGAAAATAGAAACAAGTCTTTTTTTATTAGAAATAAAAACTTTATCTTATACTAGAAATAAATACATATGTTTTTTTTATATAGTGGAAATATTTTGACTTGTTTACTATAAAATTATATCTGTGACATATTAAATAAAAATCAGGGGTAATTTAGAATTTTTAACAATTACTGAAAGAAAAATAATTTCAATAAATGATCCATAAATATTTGATTAATTTTAATTCATTAATCTAATTCTTTAAAGTTACAAAAAAACAAATAAAATATATACCTTATTTATTTTGAAATTTCTAATAACATATATATTTTAGAAATTTTTTCAACATTGAGGTACTTTATTATTAAAACTAACAGTAAAATTATATATTTTATTAATTTTTCATTTAATTTCAATTAAACAAAATCTCCAAGATAGTAAGGACATTTAAATGATCCATAATTACAAAGGTGTACTTTTTTATTGTATATTTATAATATCACATATATACATCAAAAAAAGCAACTTAAAATGATTCTTACAACAAATATGTTTTGTTCCATATTTCTAATAAAACCTATTTTATATAATAAATATTAATTGATCTTCTTAGTAAAATATATACATATATATGAAAGTATCAAAATATAAACAATCCCTTTTATAATATACAAAAAGACAAATGTCTTTTTTGAATTTAAAATCCATAATATATTATTTTGAAAACCTGAACATAAAATAATTTCACACTATTATAAGATGGAAAATAATAAGAAAAAACTTTTTTAATGAATATAAATTATCACAGTTCAATATAAATATATTAATTGTAGCATTATATATTAATTTTAAGCAACAACCATATATTTATAGTAGTGTATTTTAATACACAATTATTTATATTATGTTACAATGATAATCTAAAATACAAATTTGAGAACATTAAAAAATTAAAATTCACAAGATAAAAAACATATATATTTACTTTTTTATATTTAAGGTATCAGGTACACAAGTCTATTTATAATACTATAAGCATTAT
Source organism: Plasmodium malariae (assembly GCF_900090045.1). Classification (NCBI taxonomy): domain Eukaryota; phylum Apicomplexa; class Aconoidasida; order Haemosporida; family Plasmodiidae; genus Plasmodium; species Plasmodium malariae. Next base: position 2,574,809 of record NC_041787.1, on the reverse strand, counting down.
ATGTATTTTTATTAGGTATATCACTAATAATATAGCAGTTCTTAATATTAAAGAATTTTCGACATAAAGATATACATTCGCTATAATTCATTTTACTCAGACATTAACTTAAATTTTATAAATTTTTCATTATTTCTTAAGATCTTATACATAGTTACAATAAAAATTATTGATAATATAATTATAAGCAAACTAAATAATATTATATAGAAATAAGGTTGTACATCTTGTGGTATCATTCCTAGATAATAATGAAAATAATATCCAAATGGATCTTTTTGAATCTCATCCCATGCAACTTTTAAAAGTGGAATTCCAGATGATAAGGGTACTCCTATTCCAAACAATAAAAAAATAATAAATATTGCAACTCCAAATCCGTAATTTTTGAATTTTATTTTTTTTAAAGCTATATCACGAATTCTCCTGTTTTTTTCGAGAAAATAATCATAATCTTTTTTTTTTATCCATTTCTTATCAAAATGGAAATGCTTTCCATCAAACATTCCATTATTATAATCTACAACTTCTATATAGTATTGTGCCTTATTTAATACGTTTTTATTAGATTTTTCGTTTTTTCTTTTAGACCCTGTTTTATTATTAGTTATATATTTTTTTTCGTACCCTCCATTACTTGACATATCTTCTTTTAGCACTGTAGTATTTGAATCATTATATTGCTTATATTTTCCTAGTAATCGAAAATTTCCACCTAGCTTTTTGCCATGTTTATAGTTTTCGTTTAAAGATTTGTTAAACATTCTCTAAAAAAAAGAAATTGATTAATTCAATAATTATTATTTAAATAATAATTAATTCTTGTCAAGAAACAATTATAATAAAAATAAAATACGGAAATATGAATACCACAAATATTCTTAAATAATATTTCATACTACATCCTTTTTAAAATAGCATACGCCCATTAAAATGATGAAAACTGCAATTTTAATTAATGAAATTAGCTTAATTCTCTGCTCCATTATATAGATCATTATTATTCCAATATATCCTAAAAGAAATATATTAATAATAATATAATAATTTCTAATTATATGGTATACTATGCTTATTTTTAAAATTATTTTTATAATTGCTTCTTAAATACTTAATATATATATATAGATAGATAGATATAGGAAATTTCACAACATGAATAAAGAAAAGTAATGTTGAGAATATTATATAGTATTTTCATCTTAACATATTTTAAAAGAAAAACTAATTTCCTTAAAAATAAAATAATTTGAATTTATTCATAAATATTCAAAATAAATAATTTAATTAATTTATGTAGTGCACTAATTGAATTTTATTTTTAGTAAATCTGTTCATAATAAAATGGAATAAAAAAAAAAATAATTTCATAATATATCAAAACATACAGTTCATATAGAATATAGAGAATGTAGATAATGTACTTTTTTATATATTAATACACTAAGTACAAATAATAAGTTACATTACTAATAATCCTAAACATATAAACATAATACTTTAAACCCTATCACTTCTATAATGTACTTATTTTTATAATATAAAAATAGAAATAACATTTTGAAAAAAAATATTTTGTGCTAGGTTAATAATAACACATATTTTGAGTAATCACTGAGCGCATACAAACATAGATAATCTAGAATTTATTTATAAATTCGTATATATATATTACTATTTGACTAATATAAAAATTTATATTTTAAAGGAAAAAAAATGATTTTTTATTTTTGTATCATAAATATTGAAAATTTGATTTTTTATTATATTAATTTATTTCATTTTTCCTAAATGAAAAATTTATACATTTATGTACCTTTTTTTTTCAATTATTTATACATATTTATAAGAAATATTATTATAACAGAAAGTTAATTATAGGGCGAAAGTAAAATTATTCTATGAATATATGTAGTATATACATTTTAAATGATCTAAAATATGTTAAAAATTTATTGTTTTATTTGACATTAATAAAAAATATATATATACTTTTCTTGAAAATATATATTATAAATATTTTCAACTCACCATGCACTATTCCTAAATATGCTGTAACTATGCTCTATTGATTCTAGGTACGATTTTATGAAAACAAAAAGATGTATGGGTTCTTTCATTGTATAAATCATGTATTTAATACGTTACGTAATGGTGATAATTAAAACATATACTAATATAATATTATTTTTTTCATTTGAATCTATGAAAAATCAAATTCAATAAATTACTCATAATTATGTGAATTACTTGTAAAAATGTTGCATACGGAACCTTATTTACCATGTATATTCAATTAAACATTTTTCAAAAACAACGAGTAAACCTTTAATATTTGCATTAATGTTTATGAAACAAATAAAAATAATGTTAACTATTTATATATAATCTACAAAAAAAATAATTAATTTTTTTATTTTTTTTTTGTTTATAAAATTCTCATTATTACGATGAAGACATTTCTTGTTAATATATACTCCATTTACATTTATATATGTATATAATCTTATTAATTTTTTACTCAATATATTTATATATAGGTGTAAAAAAGAGAAAAAATATATAAATATTTATTTACATATAACTATATTATTACATAAAAGGATACTTTGTTTTGCATTACACTAAGTGAAATTTTTTATGGATATAAATAACACATTTTCATATGCCTATTATTGTAAAAATCAAGGAATGAAATACAGAGGACTTTTATCATATTATCTATTAAAATACAACTACATTTAGTTCATTAATTTAACTTTTCCAGTAAAATATATATATATATACATATACTACACTTTTTTATATATTTTTTATAAAATGTAAATTTATGTAATATTACAAAGTTAAATTAGCCCCCCAATAATGCATAATAATATATTATAAATTCTTCTAACACTTAATTATGAGAATTATATTATTCGAATTTGTTAAAAAATCACAAATAACCCGTATTAAATAAAGAAAATATTTTATTATATATTAATATCTTATCTCTAAAACCATGCAATAAGAACTAAACTGTCTTCAAAAAGGTTTTTACAATAAATTTATCATATAACACATTTTTTTTTTTTAACTCATTTTATAGAATAAAAAATAAGCCCTTTTAAGTAAATATATATATATATATATATATATATATATATATAAGTTCAGCAAAATAAATTCACTTTGTTTCATTAAATGTAAAACAAAATACAATTATATTTACTTTAAAACTAGTGATATATTTTTATAATTAAATCAAAAAATTATTATTTAAGATTGGATCTAGTTGAAAAAGAAATACTATTATTTTCTATTGTTCGTATTTTGATTAATACACTATTTGAATATAATTATAGAAAAGGGTTTATCATGTATTAATTGTAACGCACTAACTTGCATTTTTCATAATAATCGATTTATATATATAAATATATCATATATATTAGTCCATCATATATAATAATTTTGAAGTATCAATTTAGAATAAAAACTACAAAGAGTTAAAACATTCAAATACATAGAATATCTAACAGCATATATTTTTACTGATGTATATCAAAATACCTATATACATGTATGAGTATTTATCAAATTTATGGAATTATAGGTATTATTAATGAGTTAAAAAATAAAATAATTCCATATATTACTTTATATCAAACACTTCATTATAAATATTAACATATATCAAACTATACATCTATCTTTTCCTGTACTTAATTTTTTCAAATTTTTTAACTTTTTTGTGATAATAAACAATCCCTGATATAATTGTGACACCTAATATAATGAAAGGTAAGAAGTAAATTATAAAACTAAAAAAACCTTCTACAACTATATAGTATCCTGTACTTGTATTAGTAGTGCACCTAATAAGATCAGACTGGAACAAACGTCGAAAAGGGGATTCCCATAATATTTTATGTAAACTTCTGTACCATGTGCCATCATTGCGCCATACCTTTGATCCAAATATTTCATATAAAAGTCCCCTTTTCATATTCAAATCTACTATTGGTGCTATACATAATAAGAATAACAATAATAAAGGAAAAACGATTCGTAAAACGACTTTTTTACGTATTATATTTTTGTAAAGTTTATCACTAATTGTCCGGTTTTTTTTAAGAAAATCTTCATAATCAAGTTCTTTAAATATTTTTTTTTCCAAATAGGAATATTTTTTGGTTTCAAATATACAAGATTTATTTTTCTTATTTTTTTTAAGTCCTCTTGCACTCCTTGGTGAACTTCCATTTGAGTGATTCTTTTTCCCTAAGGAAGCTTTTTCATTATTAGATATATCTTGTTTATCATTCATTCCATTTGGTGTCTGTTCCATTAAATATACCATACACAAATCCTTATCCTGCTTATATTTTGCCAGTGAACGATAATTTCTTGAGTATAATTTTTTACTATGATTGTATAAATTATCCAAAGATTTGTTATGCGTACTCTAAAAAAACAAAAAAAAAATTTATCAATTGATCAAATGAATAATCTCACACTAAAAGTACTAATAAAAATAAAATACAAATAATAGAAATAATACAAATATCCTTAAATAATATTATCATACTACATCACTCTTAATATGACAAATCCTTGTTAAAAGGATAAACATAACAATTTTAATAAGTACTATTATCTTAATTTTTCGTTCCAAGATATACATTATTATTATTTATTTTATATATTAAATAAAAAAACAATAATATTATAATATATCTGAAAATATAAAGTATGCTGTATTTGTTGAAAAAACTTTTTTTTAATGTTATGTGAATACTTAATCAAATATGTATAATTATAATGAATATTATATTTACAAAAAGAAATAATCGAAACATTTTTCTACAAAATTTTTATGTTAAAGTTATTAAAAATAAAAATAAATGTACATTTATATAAAATAATTTGAATACATTCACAATAATTCAGAATAAATTATTTAATTATTGAACTTGATACATCGATTAAATAATTTTTTATTTAATCCTTTTCACTATAAATTAAAAAGAAAAATATATGTTCCGTTAATATTTATAATTATTGAGCTTATATAGAATATTTAGTAGGATAGAATGTATATATAATACATTTCTCTAGATATTACAACAATAAATATGAGTTTTAAGGATGTTATCCTATTAATAAGTCGAATTTTATAAACATTATATATTAGAAGAGTGTATTGTTATTATTAAAAATATTAATAATATAATTAAAAAAACTGTTGTAATAAATGAAAAAACAACATTATACGTTATATCTATTACAACATATTATTTAGTTACTACCTAATCTCAAACAGTATTTTATAGTATATAAGATATACAAAAAAATAAAATTAATTATACTCTATCTAATCTACGAAGAAATAAATATTTTAACGTAAAATAATGACTAATTTTTTATTGTTTTATAACAATTTATGAAAATTATTTTTTTTTTTTTAAGTTTAAATTAAATAATTTATTGGAAATAAAGTATTCTTAAATATTTGAAATAATTTTTTTTTTTTAGTTAAACATAAATATTTAAAAGTAATACAATATAATAAAATAAAGATATATAAAAGAACTTATTAAAATGTTTTTCATCAGGTTGTTGTACATTTTTATTCATCTTTATCTGCGTGTTATATCAAAATATCTAGATTCAAATATATATAAGCGGAAAATAGTAATACATAAAATATCTTAAATCGTAAGTAATACATTTATAAATATACATATCTACAATAAACAAAAAACTTCTTATATTAACGTTTGTGTAGTATTTAAATTTACATAATAGTACTTTTAAAAAAATTACGGTTATATCATGTGAAATACTCAAATATAAATTTCACAAAAAATCATATATACTATCCTAATATAATTAAGCTTTTTATTCAAAATATATCTTAATATTTTAATTAAAATATAATGCAGATTATAGTTTTAATAAAAGCATAATTATTTTTTTATTAACTAGAATATATATATAACTTAGATTTTCTTTTACCAAATGTTAAATTATTAAAAAATATATTAAAAATATCTAATAAATTTCCTAGTCATTGATGTAAAATTATTATATTCTTGTACATATTTAAGAACCTACGTATTCTGGTGTAAAAAAATGTATAGAAAAAAAAATTGCAGAGTACTACAAATATATCAACAATTATCTATATATAATAATATTGAGAAAAAAATTTATCTACCTTAAAATTTATTTACATATTGTTTAATGATTAATTAAATTTTATTATATCTATATAATTTACTTTTATAAAGTACTTATTGTTTATAACAGAGCAAAAAAAAAAAAAATTTCTATGAAATGCACGAACACCTGATTAATATTCATTCAAAAAAAATTCTCTAACAACTAACATAAACAAAAAAATACAATATCTTTTTATTAAGAAATTTTTTTATTATAGTTCAAAGTATTCATAGAATCGAAACATTCATTAAAAATATTTTTATATTCAATCAGATTTGAAACACACCACTCATAATAATTTATTTCCAAAGAATATTTGTTATTATTTCTATAAAACATGCATACAGACAAAAAATATAAAGAGAGACTTAATTTTATTAAATAAAAAATAACTATGTACATTTAAATTAAAATTATTTTATAATAAATTTCTGTCTATGTTATTCTTTAAATAGTCATTTATAACCATAATAAAACTAAAAAAAATCTAATATTGTTATAAACATAAATTGTCTAATTAACAAAGAAGATTTGTATTAATTGCAATTTTGTATAACAAATTAAATGAGTTCATATATTTTATGATAAAAATTTACATAAAGATTTACATACACATAGTTTTCTCAAAAATAGCTCCCACATTTGTTACGAATATTTAGCTATACGTATTTAGTATTAAAATAAAACAAAAAATACATATTAATATATATAATAATTGAAAATCATAAATTACCCTATAAGAATATAGTATATTATTAAAACAAAAATATAATTATACGAACTGTAATAAATATTTAATATATATTTTTATGCTTTTCCGTGTAATACATATGTGTAAATTATATATGATGTATAATATAACTTATATTCATGTAAGACGGAATTTTTTTACGAAAATAATATCATTAAAATAATGCAGTATATTAGTAGTTATATGAAAAATATGTTTTCTTTAATTGATGTATTCATTACAACTAGACTTTATATTCATTTCCTCGATTATCAGTTACATATTTGAATAATTTTATTAGGATATAAGTAACTGTAGATATAATTATAATAGATGATGATAATCCAGGTATACGCCCATTATTCTACATTAATAACAATAACATATTTTCAGTTATAAACCTAGAATCGTTACAGGCCGAAATAATATATCCAAATTAAGTTAATAAATGGATAATAGAAATACCATTGAAAAAATTTATATAGATAAAACGATTATCAAAGATGTACTAGTGAATGATGAATGATTTAGAACTTTTTTCTGGGTATATTTTGTATATCTCCTTTATTTATATATAGGACTAAATTCTCTATATAATATTTTTTCAAAGAAATAATCTACCTCCGCAAAATGGATTGCATATAATTAATTTGAATTACTTAATTAAACATTTGGTTGATATTATTGTATTATCTTTATTCATAGATTCTTATTTTCTATCAAATTTTGATTCATATCTATAGTCCTCATTTTCTGGATCATAATATCCATTTAAAACAATATATCTTTTATTTCTGAATTGTTTTTCTACTTCTCATCCTCTGACAATAAAATATCAGTTTACGAATATATTCTTCTATGTACATTACTAATATTGCCTAAAGATTTATTACACAACAATAAAATAATATATTTTAATTATTTACGATATAATATACTTATTTACTTATTATGATGCTATTATTATTATTATTATATATATATATATAATATGAAGCAACTAAGAATATTAAGCAAATTTTCTTGAGTGATATTACTTTACCACATTGTAGTAATTAGTATATCATCAACTATATAAAAGAAATATAGGAGTTTTAACTAAAATAAAAATCTTCATTTTTCGATTAATGTTGCAATTATTTAATTTTATATTTCCTTTATGATAGTAATAAATTCACCAAATCTTCATAAGTACTAATAAAAATATTATGTCATTTAAGTTATAGATTTTTTTTTTTTCATTTCAAAAAAGTAATTAAATTCAGAAATTAAGTACAAATATAATCTTTAAAAAAGAAAAGATTGTCTTAAAATTGTTTTAATAAATATTTGGAATAATAATATTTGTAGAAAATGTAACATTTATTGCAATTAGTTTTTGTGTAGTAAATATTATTAAAAAAAACTTGAAATATGTATACGTTTATGTATATTTCCCTATAGAACAACTAAAAAATTTTGTTATTTTTACCTTTTATAAATAAAAAAAAATTCATATGTTGATTTTATATATTTTTATTTTATATTTAAATTAAAAAAAATATATGTACAATGAATTTGTACATTGACTTATATATTAGTAATATTACTATTAATTCTTTTTTTATTTTCCAATAAAAAAAATAGCTTTGATTACTTATTATAATTTTTAAACATTTAATAATTAATAAACTTAGACAATTATAAGAAATTTAATACTAATTAGAGAAAGCGAAAAAAAAAAATAATAAGATAGAATTTTTCATTGTTCCAAATATTATAAGTTAAAAGTAAAATATCCCTCTGATATGCAAGAAATACTTGCACTATTATATTAATTTTATAATTTTTTAATTGAAAATACTTATAAAATTTTTATATATTTAAAGGGTAAATCCAAATTAGTGGTTTTATAATTTTATACTTAATAATTTTAAATAGAACCTAATAATTACTATATAATTTATATAAATATATTTTATTTATTATTACTAAAAGTGAATATTTTAAAAATAAGAGTTCATTTATTTTTGTTATTTTCTATTTTTTTTTTTTCCAAAAATAAAAAAATTTATATCTTCGACTAAAATATGCATATTTAAAAAAAAAAAAAATATATAACTAAACATTGTATACAAACACCTTTAATAATTATGATAATATAAAGAATTTTAAATAAAATTACCTACGATATAAGATATTATCGTTACGAAGTCTTAAAAATAATATATTATAATTTAGAAAAATATTCGATATATAGTTTTTTTTCCTGAAAATTCTATAAATGAAAGAATTGGTTTTATTTTATTTATATATTTTACTACAAAAATATATATTATTATATAAAAATCTAAATAAAATAAATTAGATTTTTAGAAATAAACATAAAAAAAACAAAATATATATTTGTATTTTTTTATTATGCAATAGTAAATTCTTATTAATATGACAAATTATATTACTGTTCTAAAAAATAAATTATAAATTAAGATAAAAATCATATTATATTTTTAATTATTCCATGTGTTTCATACTATCCTGTGGCACTGACATTAAAATAAGATAATTATTTTTTTATTTTATGCTTTTATATACATGTTGGATATATATTTATATATACTGTAAATATAATGTATTTGGAAGCATAATCGGTTCATAACCATAACATATTCCATTATTTCACTTCCTCATAATTTTCGAATATTACAAATTTCCATTTCTACAAAAAAATATAAAAGCGTATTTTAATTAATAGTGCTGTATATTATGAGAAATACATAATGATACGAATTATTTATAAATATAACTTTTTATCTAATAAAAATTTTCGTATACTCATGTAACTAATTGAGATGTTTATATTTATCAAAACTTATTTTCTCCTATATATTTTTTTTTTATTTTTATATCCAATAAAAATATTCGCCGCATTTTAAATTAATTGCTCATATTTATCCAAATATACTTATCATGTATATATAATTTAAGATCATTCTCGATATATTTAAGTTGTTTCTAAATAAATATATATATCATAAATGATTATTGTTATTAAATGCATACATATATATGTATTTATAACATCATTTACGCAGTTTAAAAAAATACTATATAAAACAAATAGGAAGATAATATATCAGAATATATTAAAATTTTATAATTCACATTAATCATCTTACGGTATATCAAAACATTTAAGTATATATTGGTGATATTATAATGGTTACATATTTTCTGAATATACATCCACGGTGTATTATTAGTAAGAGTACTATAAATTGTTTTAAATTATGTAATAAATAACTTTTTGCTGAAATATATTATGCATAAAAATAAAGCTAACTCTTCTTTTTGATGACATCCTATTTTAACGTTTTAGTAAAGTTATGTAAATGTTACATGGCATATACTAACATAAATTAAAACTTTATAAAGTGTCTTTTTGAAACAAAGAGAAGGGATTAATAATATCAAAAGTGTTTCAGAAAGTAATATTTGTAAATCGCATAAATGTATTTTATTATAAACATTTTAATTAAATTTTGGTCTTTTTTATTTTCATCTTTATAGCACGGTATATCCAATGCACAATTCTAAAAATATATTTGCTGAAGGATTTTAAAGTATAACTTAATTTTTCAGTAGTAAATCTATTCCGATTTACAGCCCTTAATTTGTGTTTTAATTTTTTATATTTTTATTTAATTTTTTCCTTATATCTTTTAATTTAACTAGTCCTATATTCTTTAAATTATTATTTTATATAATCTTTTCTAATGTAGGTTTATTTTTCCTATTTATTTTTTTTTTTCTTTTCTTCGTTTTCTCTATTTCAATATTAAATATATTCACATGTCTGCTTTATCAAAATTGCATTTTTTGCTTCATTTTTTCTCATGTATTTTTCTATTAATATAATATTTTTGTAATCTATTCAAAAGTTCCTTTTGTTCCTCTAGATTATAATTTTTCTAATTGGGAAATAAAAATAAGACTTAAAAATATATTTTATAAATTCATAATGTGTTTTACCTTATAATAAGAAGATTCTTCTTACAAAAATTAATCCAAAAACAGCAAAAAAAAAAAAAATAAATAATAAACAAAAAGATAAAAAGTATGAATATTTTAATTATACTATATCATATTATTATTACAGTGACAACTTTATATACAATGGACAAATTATTAAATTTTTATAATAAGAAGGAATTTAATTGTTTTTTTCGTGACTTTTTTCCATATTACACATAAATTTAGTATAAAAGAAACTGTTTATTATAATGATCATAATTCTATTTAATTAAAAGTCTTTATTTAAACTCTTCTACCATTTTAATCATATATTTTAGTTTATAGATATTAATTATTTAACTATACATATATATATATATATGTACACATTGAGTTTTAAATGATAAGGTAAAGAAGAAAAATACAATAATTATATAGTAATATTTCTTTGTATTTTTACTTAATATCCGCTTAATATATTTTTAATATAATCTATATAAATTAGTGCAGGAACTAATCCAAAATTTATTAGAAAGTTTATTTTTCTATAATACATAAGTTCTGGAATAAAAAAATTACCTTTATACATAAAAAATAAAAAACATAAATAAAAAAGAAATTCAGAAAAAATTAAAAAATATATATTTTAAAAATTTTATTTTCATGTCTATTTTGTTTTGTTTTGTTTTATTTTTATTCAGAAATAAACCATGATTTTTGAAATACAAGAATATCACTATCTCTAGAGATATTCGATGTAACTATAGTATAATGTTATAACTCCTCTAGAAACAAAATGATTAATCCATGGAAATAATACAACTAAACAACATTTTCTACTTATTTCTGGTGTAAATACTACATGGAATACTCATATTTTTAAAGAATATTTATATGATAAATAAAATTAAATTATTTAATACACATATTAATCATTTCTATTTTATATATTTTAAATATCATACGATCATAATAAAAGATTTCTTTTTAGATGTCTATTTTAGAAATCAAGTATAATTGTATCCATTTTATTATTTTCTTATTTGTTTTATTTTATTTTATTTTATTTTTCTTCTTTATAAATAAAGAAATACATGCACATACATAAAACTGTAAATTTTATTTTTTTTTAATATTAAACTAATTATTCTATAATTAACAAATACATAAACTTAATAAAATAATGTAAAATGGAAAGCGTAGAATAATTAAATAATTAACAATGACACTTATTGTTTTTTTTTTCTTTTTACTTACCACTATACAAAAATAAGTACTTTCACTATAAATTTCTTTAATAAAAAAGAATATATATTAATTTGTTATATATAATAAAAAATATTATATTTACATTTTTTTATTAATTATATATACATATATATATATAATATAAATATAAAGTAAAATGAGAATGATACTTTTAGTTTTTTTTTTGTCGTGAACATGCCTTCAGCATCACATTACATATAACATCACAATTATAAATTTTATTTGTTCTTTTATTTTGAAGCCTTCTTAATTTTAACTTTATAAAATTTTTTTTTTAAATTTTTTTTAAAAATTATAAATATTATTTTATATACTTTATAGTAAACATATATCAAAAGCTAAAAACAAAAAATAATAATAAATAAATAAAATATTTCATATAAATCCAAAATAAAACCCTTTCATTATACTCTTTTTTTTTTTCCTGCTAATTTTCATCTTATCTAATAAAAAATCATTGTTCAAAGATTTTGCTGTAATACATTTAAACAATATGGCACTTTACCAATATTTTTGAATGTAGTCTTCGAAATGAAAAAATAAATATAATATTAATTAAAAGAAAACAAATAACTTTAGTGCATAAAAAAAAACAGCTTGAAATAAAAAAAAATAATGTACGCAAATAATACTAGTAAAATGTTAAAAATTAAAATGTATACTTTTAATAATCAAATTTTAATTTAATTGTTATCGTTTTTAATTTATCATATATAATTTATTATTGAAACTTTTATAAAATAAAGTATAATAACCTCTCAAATATTATTGTTTTAATATACATTTTTATAACTATATTACTGGAATTATTGATTTAAAATATAAATGTACATTATCCGCATATATTACATCAAGATTGAAGATATTATAATAAATAAAATTTTCATATATCTTATATAATATGAAAATATAACTATGTATATGTAAAATAATAATATTTTTTATAAACTAAACATTTAATAATTATGCTATATCAAATTATATCAAAATATAATACTATATATAATATAAATGTATGTATAATATAATATAATTTTGTTACTGCTATATATTCCTTCTCTCTTTTAATTAATAATTTTTATAAAAAATATTTTCAAAAATAATTACAAGATAGTAGATAATTTCTAAAAAAATATTACAGTATATATTTTAACAATACTTCTAAATATAACTGTTCTAAGAATATTTTCTGAATATATTCTAATACATATTTTATTTCTAGAATTTTTTTGTTGTATTATATCCTCATTAAAGCAATATTTTATCAATATATATTATGTATATAAATATATAATTTTTTTTCGAAATGAAATTTTGTATGGTGAATTATAATATTAACACAATTATTTCGGTAATGTGCTCATTAAATAGTTTTTTATTTGTTTTATTTGAATAATATTAATTAATAGTATTTTAATTATAGCTTTTACGAAAATATTTTTTTAATTATAACTTTTTATTGTACTTCATTAAATACTACATTTATATTTATTTTAAAAAAAATTTAAAGGATTGTTGTATAGACAATATATAAAATAATTGAGTCAAGTTCTAAGTTATTCATGTACTTATTTTTTTTGAAAAATATTAAATATATCTACTAAAATATTATATAAGCTTTTACAACTTTAAAAATATCTATTATATAACAAAATACACAAATGATCATTTTTTTTATTAGAGCCTTCATTTTTTCCTGTCTAATATGGATATTCAAATATTCTGTCGAGGTACCATAGTTATTATACTAAATTTTTTTTCTTTTTCTTTTTTATTTTATGTTTTTACATGAGAGGAATATTTTATTCATATAATATATAAATATATATTTTTTTAATATGAACTTATAGTCAAATATCTGCGATAAAACTCGGAACAAGGAATTGAACATAAATAACATATTAAATATTAAATATAGCAGATTGTTAAGCAGTGAAATAAGAGCATCTCTGGAAGATAAACATAAATGTTTAAAAGAAAAAATATATGATTTAAAAGGAAAAAGTACTGCATCATTTGAAAAAAAACCATATGCATTAAAGCAATATAACTTTTTTCAAGAAGAAGATAATGAATCAATATACAATGATACATATCAAGAAGAATTGAATTATTTTATGCCACGTAAAAAACCTCAAAATCTTGTAGATTTTAACGTTAAACATAATTTAAAAGAAAAATCTCCTACAGTAAAACATTATAATAATATTCAGAACAATAAAAACCTACACAAATCTTCAAAAAAGTTATACTCAGAGAATGATTCATCTTCAGACCTCATCAGCTCAAGTAATAAACGTAATTGTATTATTAATAAAGATAAAATTAATGCTTTTATAAACAATCAACAAAAACATCCAGTAAAATATGCAATTGCGCATGCCCTTTTTATGCTTATATTATTAGTGTTTTTTCCGTTAATTATTTGTTATACTTGTTTTTATATATCCGAGAATGCCTAAAATAATTATGTCTCTTATTATTTCATATTATAATCCATTATATATTTGTATTACTAGTAATGTTGTTTTTATATTTCATTCTGCTTCCTTGGAGAATACAACTGTTTTAAATTAATATACATAAAACTATCTCGTAAATTAATCTAAGTCTAGTAGAAAGTCAGAAACAATTATTTATTGCAGAAATTTAATTCTATAAATTTATTTTAGTAATCTGAAAGAAAATATAATTTTATATATTAAATTGTAAAAAAATGTATGCCTACAATACAATTTTCTAATATATATGAATTTTTTATATATTTTTTCATTTATTATTAAAAAATTGTCTTTATATAATTTTATATTTCTTGTAATATAAATATATATTCTATACTTTAATTTTTAGTTTAAATTATTAAAGATTTAAAATATAATTAAAAATTTACTTTCCAGCGATATATGTATATATATATATATACTTTAATAAATTTTGCTTATTTTTCATATTTTGACGTTTACATATTTAATATATACAATTAAAAATGTTTATATAATGAATAATATTACATTTTAAAATATTATAATCATATTTACACAAGTTAAATAGTAAAATATTTACAAATTATGTAATATTCACTTTAATAATCAGTTTTTATATAATTCAGTATATCCTTTATATGGAGATAGCTATAATTTTTCTATGTATAGATTCATGTTTTGCTTTAAAATAAAAAAAACTTAAAAAATTTCCCTTTCTTATTTCTAATATTAATTAGAGAAGGCGTAAGTAGAACATATATTTATAGCAATTCGCATCATTAGTGAAATTCGAATAATTTTTAAAGAATTGTTTTATTATTATCAACTAGTCTAAAATGTTCTGTTAAATATGTATAAGAAATACATTAGGTGATAATGTTCATATAGTGTTATATAAAAGGTATATCTGTTCTACATTTACATAAGTTATTCACTGCTTAGATGATAAAATAATTAAGGAATGACATATATATATATGTATATTAAAGCATTTAAAACGAAAGCTATATAATAGGTATATACAAACTGAATAATATAAATATATTTTCTATTTATTTAAATATTATTAATTAATTTTTTTTAAATGCTGGAAAGCATATTTTTTATATACTCCTAAGAACTATACTATTCTTTTGATATTCACTAATAGTAGCATTAAATATGTTGAATATTTCATGCAATTTGCCATGATTATCGAATTAGAAACAACAAAAGCCTTATTTTGTTAATAATATGTGTTAGTTTTTTTATTGTATAAGCAGTATCCTTATTTTCTTTTTAAGTTAATTTTTGGATTGTGTTATTTCTTTACCTTTTTCTAGTGAGTGTAATGTATATATATTAGCATCGTTTAAATAAACATATTAGAGAATTTAAATTATGGGAATGATTAATGGACTATTAGTTAATTATTCTTCAAGTGTTTTGACTTTTGTGTTTATACTTACATACAGAACTTTTCATTCCATCTGTACATACACAAAAAATTAGTTAATAAGCATGATATAATATATCCCCTGTACTGTTTATCAATTTGCTTGTCCAATATTCTATAGAATTTTAAATTTAGGATAATAACATATATATATATATATATATATATGCATTTAAATTAATATTTTTTTGCGCATAAATATTTTGCAAGAAATGTATGTATGTCTATATCGCGCTTTGTATTCCCTCTATGCTATTAATAAGTAAAATACATTATATATATTATTAGTGATATTCTAAAATATAAGAAGTTAATAAACTAATAAATTTAACACTTTTGTGATAATTTATATGTTTTATGATTATATATAATGTAATAGTACGAGTCTTTTTATTAACATACTTATTACATATTTACAAAAGGTTATTACTCCGATTAAACTTTTAAAAAATATTTCTTAAACCTCTAAGGAACTACTAAGAATTTCGAAGTAGGTGAAAAGGCGAAGTAAAATAATATATTTTTTTAATATATCTTTAGTAGAAGATACATAGGAATATAAAATATTTATTAATAGATGTTATATAATTGAGATACATTGGCGTTTTATTCGTTTATCCATTCATTTGACCAAATGAATATGCATATAATTTTATATATATATTTATAGACTTAGTAAATATATAACAAATAAATGAAGTATTTAAGTCTTTTTTACACATTATTGTATACACTGATATAGATTATAATACCACATAATATAATTTGAAACAGTAAATTTAAATGAATGAATTATATGGAAAATATACTCCTTTAACACAATCATTCAATTAAAGAAAATGTTACATGAAACGTATTTTCTAATTTAATAAATTCATAAATTAATTTTTTTTTTTTTTTATATTTTTTCAAATTAATGTTCGAAGAAAATGTATATAAAACAATATTAATAATGGTATATCTAATATTTCACTAAATATATCTTTTATTTTAACTGCTGAGTAATATTATAATTTGGTCACCCCAAGAATAAATCAATATTTACATTTAAACTGAACTTACAAAATAGCTAACAAAAAAGGATACTTTTTCTTTTTAAATATTTTATTTTTAAACAAATAGATAATAAGTAATACTATATTATATATGATCAGTAGATAAGGATTTTTTGGAAAAAATATTAAATTTGGATATTTTTCGAACGTATTACTTTTTTTATAAAATATTATTTACTTTAGAACATGAAAAATGTGTAGTAATTAATAATTGTTTGCACATTTTTCTAAAAATAAATTCTGTATATCACTACATACTTTCAAAAATAAAGAAAACATTTTTAGCATCGTCATTTCAAGTTAACTTCAAACTAAAAAATAGAGCAATAACAGGGGTAAGACTGAGGAGAATTTTTAACTTAAACATTAATAACTTAATGGATTAATGGGTTCACTTGGTATACCTAATATATTGATGTATATCATATTTAAAGTAATAAATAAAAATAAGCGAGGATTATAAAAATAATTTATTTATCTAATGGTAATTGTATGATGACTATGATTAGTAATTATGAAGCGTATAAATTAAGGAATTTAACTTATGGAGATTCCCGAAATATAAAATAAATAATCTAACATAATAAGAAAAAATTTTAAAAAAGGATTTAAGGAAGATATATTTCAACAAAAATAATTAAAGCATTTTATTTACATTATGCAATGTCCATTATTATATTATTAGGTAATTCTGTGTAATCTTATGAGCGACAATAATGTAATCTGTACAGCTGTAAATACTTCTAATCAAAGAAAGTATATAACATAATAAGTAAATTATAAGAACAATATAAATAAAAATTAACATATGATACCTTTTGAAAATATATGCAATACTATTTTTTTTTTTATTCAATGTATAATGAAGTATTATTGTATGTTTTATTTTTTTTTCTAATGAAACTTCATTAAGAAAACGCACTTTTATTCGTATTTTTATTTTTCATGTAAACATGTTATATTAATATTAGAATAATAAAATATTTTATTTATGTAGCAAAACAAAAGCATAGTATGCGAACAACAAGTTATGCAAACAAAAAAACAAAAAATAAAATGATATTAAATAAAATATAAATGTAATATGTAACATAAAAATATTTATTTTCTCTTACGCATAAAATTGACAGAAAATAAATTTACTTTCCATGTATAATAATATATACAATATAACTCGTAATATTATTTTCTTAATTTTCATGTGTTAAAATTTTATTAAAACATGCTAATAATCGACTTATTCCCTAATTGCAATATTTTGTACGTTATAATTTTTAAAACGCTTAATTTTATATATATATAGTTAAAAAAATAAGAAAACATTCTCTAATATTTCCTTAATTTACTGATATAACGAATTATGTTTTAGTTTATTTATCATTAAAAAAAAGGGAAAAGTATAAAAAGGATTAAATAATCCATACAAATTGTGCCTCATAATAGTATTCCCTTTAAACATTATTTTATTTTCTTTGAAAAATTAAATAAATATTGTAATTATATTTCCCAAATTTAATATTTAACTATATTTGAATTATGATAATCGCCTTTTAGTCATATTCAAAAAAATATTTTTATTACGCTCAATAGATAAAAATATTATATTCCAACTTTTTAATGTAATTAACAATTTAAATTTTTTATTAAAAATGATCCATTTGATTAGTTTATTTTATGCATACTCGCATTGATAAAAAACATATTATACACTATGTGAACTATAATAATGAATCAAAAAAAAATATATCGACTTACAATTTATTGTGGTTATTAATAGAAATGAATAATTTGTACTATAGTTATATATATATAGGGTATCTAAAAATTAATGATATTAAAAATAAAATAAATATATTCCAAGTAAAATTTTTTATCATATTAAAAATAATTTTTTGGTTTATATTTCATTTATTGTTTTTTTTAAATATTCTTCTTTTTATATACATATTTATAATTTTTGTAATATGCGCTTAGTTAACTATAGTAATGCGCGTATAATATTATAGAGTATTGCATATAATACGGTAAAAGATAAAGTATTAATGAAATGATATTACGCTTATTTATGGAACAAAATTTTCAAAAAAGTAAATTTCGTAATTTTACAGAAATACCATATTAAGATACATACAAATACTTAAAAGTACAAAAGTGCTTGAAAATAAATGTTTGCACGGAATTACAATTTTTAATTTTTTATATTAAAAAATATATGTTCTATTAAAGAAAATAGGATAATAATAATTAATTACGTACGTACATATATATATATTTATGCATATTAGTATACAGAATAAAGTTTTGCTATAAATGGATTCCTTCTTTTTTACTATTTACTGTTATACTGTATTAACATTAAGGTTATTTCTGTTTTAATTATCCATATTAATATGATAAAATCAATACAGTTATAATTTATTTTTTAGAATGAATTAGTGCCATATTTCTTTAAGAAATATGCAAATAGATGTAATTACTAATGAAAAGTATAAAACGCTCGAAATGAACCAATTGTATATATGTAGTCATTCTTTTTACTTAAATATTAGTATATATACAGTTTTAATTATTTCATACAGTAAATACATAAAAATAATGAAAAATTATGGAAATGGTAAAAGAAGTTTATGGATACTTTCATTTTTCATAGCAATAATAATATACATACTCATTTATTAAAATGCCATTTCTAACATAGATTAACAGGATATATTTTATTATATATAAGTACTTAAGTATTTGTAAAATTCTTTTTATAAATTTAATTTTCAGGATAAAATTTTAGAAGAGTCATATCCATACAGTATATACAAAGAATTCAATGATGAATTGGTAAATGCAACAGATGAAACATACTGTAATGAATTTAAAACAATAAAACAAGATTACAAAGAAAAATCCTTTGAACTTTGTAAAAAAGTCACAAAACTTTTAGAATTTGTATTTAAAAAGCATACATCAGAAAAATATAAGGACTATTGTTCGCATTATAAAAACTGGGTATATCAAGAAGTAAGGAATTTGTTTAATGAAAGTACATCAGATAGTGATATTGAAGATGTTATTAAGAAATTTAATAAATTACAGATTGAACTTTTCACTAAGCACAGGAAACATGATTGTTCTTATAGATTTGATATTAAGAATTTGCAAGGATTGAATTATAAAGTCCAAGAGAAGTATTTGTATGATTATTTTAAAAATTATAACAATATTAAAACTAGTGAAACTTGTAATAAGTGTAAGAATGGTAAATATAAAGAATATCTTAAATCTATCAGTGTTATATATGACGATGAGAAGGAAAATTGTTGTACCCCAAGTTTTTGGGATTGTTCTAATTATTTTTTGAGTTGTAAAGACGATTTTAATCCGAGCAGACTCTTATCCGCGTTAGGATCTAATGGTAACGAAAGATGTGAGGGTCTAAAAAGTATTAAATCTATATTCAAAGATGAAAAATCAAATCCTGAGGAATTCGGGAAAGAATTTATGAGCGCAATTAATTATGGTGGATGTTATAGTCCGACAAAAGACACATTAGAAGTAGGAGATGCTAAGAGACCAGTTTGTATTTTATACTCAAATTTTGTTCCTTTACCCGTTGATGAGCCTACTGCTAGAACTGATGGACAGGAAGCGACTGTTAGTAGTTTCTCTGCAGATAATGCAAGTTCAATATCGAGGGTAGATCCAGGAAAAGATGTTGAAGTTGATGGAAAAGGAAACAGAGGGGTTCCTAGGGCTACCGACGTAAAAAAAGAAATACCATCTAGTAAACTCACACTTAACTCATATAAGTGGAGCTTTAAACAAGGAGGAAAACTAGATTGTCGAAGTAGAAGTAATAATAAAGATAGCATGCGACTTTGCGGTATATGGAAGAATTGGTTGAAGGAAAATTTGCTACACAAATAGAAGGTACTGGGGCATACAAAGTGCAGGCTGGAAGGTCATGGACAGAAGATGATTTAAAACCAGCACGCGAAAGAGTGTGGAAAAGGAGATCAGCTAATGAATCAAATATATTAAACAACATTTTTTTCCGTATTTCTACTGCAGTTACTCTAGTAATGGGAATTATTTTTATATTTTACCTTTTTTTTAAAGTAAATACAAAATTATTTTATGCTGTATGTATACATTATTAGTCACCATTTATAACATATTTTTCTTAAAATATTGTAATTGTGAAATAAACATATTATACATGTTTTTTACTTTCATATATATATTAGTTTACTCCCTTCGGATCACGTTTACGTAGACATAGAAAAAGAAAACAAAGGTATAGACTTGATTTTGCCGATTTAAGTACACGCAAACGACCAAGACGCTTCTTAAAACGTACTTATAGACATTCTGACAGGAGGAGATTTAACGTAGTAAATATAGAAGATGAGCTTCTTTCATCAAATGATTTACGGAATATCAACTGATACATATCAAAGATATTAAGAAGCCCACAAAATTGGATTATATAAACATTTCTATTTAGTAGAAATGATAAAGATCAAAGAATAGAAAGAAGAGCATAAATAAAATATAGACACTTTTATTTTAACTTTTTATATATATTTTTTATTTGTCCTTTTAGAATAATTTATTTTTTCTAACTTTTTGTCAAATACTTTTTTTGTATTTATTTAATTTTTTTTTTAATGAATTTAATTTGAACTTGCAATAATATTTGTTATATATATGGAAAAAATAACTAAAATATTCCTATCTAATAATAGTTTAAGATTCTAATGTTCCACAATTCAAAAGCTTATATTGGCAAGGCATTTTTATTTCATTTAATTATACTCATGAAATTGTACCCTGACTTCTTATTATGTGTTCTTAAAGCATAACCCATTTGAGATATATTATAGTTATATTTAAAGTAAAAATAAATTTCAATTTATTGAATTTATTTGGAACTGGTAATTTAGTCCTTATATTAGAACAATGCATCGTTAGTAAATAAAAATTGATGTAACTCGTGAAATAAAAACCAACTGTTTTATTTCTTTTTTACAAAAAAATATACTGACCAAATTATGATTAAATATTATACAATAATCAGTACTCAAACTGCATGGTTTTTCAATAAAAAGTATATATTCATATTTAACCAAATCTTTTGAATAAAATAGTATTGTATCTGAAGAACACAGTTTTTATATATATAAAGTAAATATTATATACATAGCGCAGAAGAAATATTAAGCGTGTTGCTGGATTTTTTTATTAGTAATATATATTAAATATTAGAACAGTACATAGAAACTCTATAAAAATAAACTAAAAAAAGTTCATCATTAAAAATTTTAATGCAATTATTTGTATCAAATAAAACGAAAAAAAAAGTAAATATTATAATTTAAAATTTAATCCAAGGTACCAAAAAAATATGTAATAATTTCTTCCTTGATATGTACATAATCACAATTTTAAGTGTAATTCCATTAGAAATTATTATAGTAAAAACAGTTATATCATCTAAACATTGAATATTCAGAGAAAGCAATTTTAACTCATATTGGTAGAGAAAAAAAATATATATAAAATAAAATGCAAAAACTAAAAATTAATATAGGAAAAAAAAAATATTATTAACCCTCATATATTTTGACAATACAAAAAGTGTATAATAATACCATTTTACAAATATATATTTTTCTTATATATTTTTCCTAACATAGAATATTGCTTCCTATGGAAAAATTATATAACCATAAATATATGTTAATTTAGCATCCTTCCACATACAACTATAAAAATAAGTAGAACAGTACATCCATTGCATATGCTTACAAGCATATCAGTAATTGTAATATTCCATTAATATATATATTTAATTTTGTGTAAATACGTCAGTATGATTAAGATATCTTGAAGAAATTACTTTGTATACATAGAACATATAGCACAGAAAAAGTTTTAATAGTTTCAAATGCAATATTATATAAGGAAAATAAAATAAGAATTACTTTTCATAACTTTTCATATTTTTTTTTTTAAACAATATATTTCAATTAGTATCGGAGTTGTTACAATAGAAATAAATGATACACTTAAAAATATACAACTTAATTATGCGTTAATTATTTTAGGGTTCAGTAATTATTAGTGAATATAGGAAAAACAAAAAATAGTATTTAAATGTATTTTCATATAATAATTTACTTCTATAGATTACTCTATTTTTCTATTATTTATAATCGGAAGTATGTAATTATCACGTTAAAAAATTAAAATAAAATTTGATTTCCTTTTTTTGCAACTTTTTAAAACAATTAGGCTCAACCATTTTGGTAACATTATTTTTATGGAAACATTTCATAGTATACTTTTCAATCAAATAAATAAATGTATATATATATATACATATATGTATGTGTGTATCCCTTTATTTATTTTGAACTCTGCTTCCATCCTATAATACTACGGAGAAAGAAAAATGACAATACTGAAAGATGTAAAGAGTGATATCGGTCGTGAACATAAGAACCCACGTATATCAATCCGAAACATAGGCTATTACATATATCCTGTGATTCTTGATTATCAGTTTAAAATTAAAATAACATTTAACTGAAAATTAGTTATAATATAACTATAAGCAAACGTGCAAATTGTATCATATCTGTACTTGAGATTAATGAAGAAAAACAGGAAAAGTGAAACATAGAGGGCACAAAATAGAAAACAATATATATGGCATAATTAATAGTTAAGAAGTTATTAAAATGTATAATTTATATAGCTTTAAATATATCGACTATATTGTAAAAGGAGCAGTAATTAAAAATAAGAAATTTTTATAAAATTGCATGCATTAACATTTATAAATATATATATTAACTCAAATGTCAGACTTCGAAGGATAAAAAATGTTGAAATATTTATATAATAGTAAGAATTTAATATATTCTGCACAACGAAGGAATAAGAGGAATATGTGTATAAAGTATCATCACCTAAAAAGATAGAATGCTCTAAATTGTCTAGAATTCTAGGAATCATTCAAAGAATATTACAAAGAAAGAAAGATAAGAATATGCGCAAAAAGAACATGTACAAAAGTTTAATAAATTATTTAAGAGTAAGAGAAAGGTTAAAATGTGTAATACAATAATTTTGGAAAGTAAAAATTAATTTCATATGATCTTTCTTTATTGATCACCAAAATACATAAAAAAAAAAAAATTGTTTACTCACCTATACTTATATACAATTATGTATAAATGTACAGCAAAAATATACATAGTAATGTATGATTTTAATAATTTTAATTAATCCATAATGGAAGAATTTAAATTATTTATTATTTATCCCTTTATAAGGTCAAAATGATTTATTAAGGAGTAATATATTTTTATTATTTTAGGAAATTTTTATTATCTTATAATAAATAAAAAATCAAAGAAAAAAATTTTAATTTTAATACTATATTGCAAAAATGACGTATATAATTTTATATAATAATTTATTTATTATTCGTAAAGCTTACTCATTTTTTTTTTTTTTGTTAGTTAATAATCTAAATATGATAGTTCTAATATATTTAAGAGTACCCATTTTTCTATCATGATACAAGTTAATTTCTTATATAATGTAAAATAACTAATAATTCAATCATAAAGTATCTTTAGAGTGTCATTAAATTATGTATGTATAATTTTTTATAACAATTTTAAAATATATAAAATTATTATTTTTTATTAATTTATCATTTTTATTTTTAATTATATCATCCTATTTCTAATCGCTTGAATAAAGAAAAAAATTTTTATATGTCCAAATTTTTATTTTTAATACTATTTATTATATTACCAAAAATTTTGAACTTCTGTTAAATGCAATTAAATCTAAAATCATATAATAAAATTACGTATAATAGTGTTAAAAAAAGTATAAGATTAATTTATCTTATATAAGATAATAAAAGTAAACTATCTTAATTTGTATATTTTTGATCTCAAACAAAAAATTAAGCACTTTTAATTAAAAAATATATATTTGTAATATTGCATTACTACATTTGAATTAAATTTTATTAAATCATTATTATTATTTATATTTTTTGTTATTTTAATGTATTGCTCATTGTCAAACCTTTATACTATAATTACTCTCTTAGTTTGAACAATTATTTTTATTCTGTTGTAAAATGAATACCGTTGTAATTATTCTAGAACAATTATTCAAGACTTATATAAAATATTTATTTTCGCAGTACCATTAACCTAATGCACATAGTATAAGTAAAAAATTACATAAATAAAAGAAAAAAATTTTAAAAAGTAAATGAAACACACAAAAGTTAAAAGTTATTTTGTCACATAAAAAATATCTTTATTCAATAATTCCACTTAATTATAAATTTCCTATTTGAAAAATAGTTTACATCTTATCATTCCTAAATTGCTCCCTATGCGTCATTATCTTATAACCAGAAAAATATTAAAATTCCATGTTATGCAGTATACTTATCTCCATACAAGTTGTACAAACTTCTTAATTATTTTTTTTAAAATATATACAAAAAAAAAAAGAAATATGAAGACAGAATCTAAAAAAAAAATTATAAAGAATTATACGCGGTACATACTAGAAATCAAACAGGAATACACAGAATTTAATATATATCATTACTAAATCCTTCATCTTTAGAATATAAATGGGAATTAGAAGAAAACCATATAAAACATATAAATCTACACCAAGGGATTTACCCAAAAGTAATTATGATTTCTATTCAATATTAACCAACCAATATATACGATTCTACTAATATGTATGCTTATGCCACAACATTTCATGCGACAAAGAAAAAGTAAGACACAATAATAAAAAAAAAAGTACAACTTAAAATGAGAAAAAATGTAAAAGTAAAATAAAAGCATCCAATGAAGATTCATCAAAGAATACGCAATATAATAAACAAGGTAAGTAATATAATTCTTATATATTTGAAACAAAAAAATATTCATGTTTGGAAAAAAAAATATTCAAATAATTTAATTATCTAGGTTTTCTCAAGGAATATATGGCAATTAGTAACAAGACTTACAAAAAAATAATACTTAAAAAATACGGATTAAGAATTATTTTACCTGTATTATTGTTCTTGTTTTTATTAATAATATCCACAATACAGTTAACATCACATTTCATATATAAGAAAATGTGATGGTTGAATTTTGATTGGTCTAATACTCAAATAGAAGAATTAGATAAGGAAATATTGTCAATCACATTAGAAAATTTAAAAGATAGTTTCCCATGGATATGAAGGTCTTAGATGCAGATCCCACTAACGCCCAAATTTCTGTTCTAGGACAATCAATTGGCCAACTAATATATTTCTTTTCTTTCATTATATTAGGTATCACACTTATATTAAAGGTTTTTTACGATCATATGTTAAAAATATAAAAAAATTAAGTTCAGTAAAAGATAATATACATAGTAAGGAATATATATATATTCCTAAAGAATTTCCAAGTATATAGTAATAGATATAATATTTTTATTCTTAATAAACATAATCATAATTTCTTAAATTCTCTATATATCCCAATATATATATGACATTTTTGACAGACAAAAATGAAACAATATGTTCTTAGTTTTTTCGCGAATTTGAACCTTTTAATGTTCTTTAATTTGTAATATAAAAATTTTTTTGAACTTGACTAAATATTAAGAATTCGTACACACATATTTTTAAGCATAGTTTCATTTAAAAAATATACATATATACATATATATATATATATACTTTAAATTAGCATATGACATCACACAACATATATAATTATTAAAGTAAAATATTTATATTCTACCAAAAAATTGTTTCTTTTCTTTTTTGTCTTATTACTGTCTAAAATGATAATTTGTTTAGTCTACTAAGAAAATATATTATTAGTTTTGAATCAAAAATAAACGTATCTTATTTTTTATTGAATGAAAAGAAGTTAATATACTTCATTATATTTATATATATATATTTTAATTATATATGAAATTTAATATTCTATAAGTTGTACTCTATGTGGAGCATGACATAAAGTGTATTAATTTAAATGCCTTTTTCACGGACATCCCTTTTTTTGTACATGATATATGTATATATAAATTTATATTAATAAATTATTCTTATTAATTATTAATTATTTATAATTCTTATATAAATTATGAATTATATATCCTTAGAAACATTTAAGATTTCAAATAAATTACTATTTAATTATTCATATTAATTGTGGTGTAAATTAAATTTTTAATAAACGAATTAAATATATATAATAACGTAAGTATATAAATACAACAAATATAGACATTTTATTCTTTTAAAAGTTAAATTAACAAATAAAATACGGTTATATATTAAAAAATAATTTGTTTAAATTGTTTTCTGTTCTCTTTTTAGTTTTTTTCATAATGATATATGGCTCGAGTTGTATTATGTAACTATAAATATAAAAATTTTCATTTAACATATTAAAAAAAATGTATTTTTTTCTGAAATAATTCAATGATAAATAGATAAATATTTCTTTATATACTCTACTTTTACTTTGTCCATAAATATATTTTGTAATATTTTAGCACTTTAAAGATGTACAAAAATATATGTTATTTATATTAAGCATTATTAATTATCTGTATTCTAATAATAATTTAAAAAAAAATAAAATTCGTAAAAAAAAAAATTATCTTTTTGTAGATAATATATAAATACTTATCTTTTTTTTTCTTTTGGATAAGTATAATTTATTTTTAAAAAGTAAATATTTTTTTAAATGCTTAATTAAATAAATATAGTTTGTAAGTTTTTGTCTACAGCATTTTATTGGGTAGTTTTCAAATATTAAATTTTATTTTTCATAGACTCAAATGAAAATTATAATTTGAATATAAGTTCTACTTATTAAATTTACATACTCTTTAAATATAATCATTTAACTGGTGAAATAACTTATCCCTTTTTTTTCCTTTGCAAGTTTCCACATGTGATATACAGAAAATTAGGCAGGTACATATGGTCATATCAGCATAGAAAAATTAAAAATATTTCTTATTAGAATATTAATAGTACATTTAAAATTATGTTTACTATTCATATATCTTCTAAATATATATTATTAATTAAAAAAAATAAATTAGTTGAATATGAATATTTTTTTTATAGAAATAACATTATAAATTAATCTTAATTTAGAATTAAAATTTTTAAAAATTATGGAAATAAAATAGAAAATCAGATTTTATACATCATTACATTATACCTATTTTTTCATAGATTATATAATATTATATTAAAAACTTGATTTTTAAAAATTATATTATAGCTTATAAAAAAATACCCATGTTTACTCAATAAGTAATGCAATTTCTGTATGTAACACAACAGGCTTCACAAAAGAAATTTTCTTTTTCTATTAATATATTTCAATATATAATATATTTTAGGAATAATAACTTATTGAAATATGTCTTTATAAAATTAGAATTATTTAAAGGATAACCTTTTTAAAATTAGCAATTATATTTTTAATATGAAGAGCATTATATAATATATATATTCTCTACATTCTGCATGCTATGTAAACTAAGTATTTTTGTATAATAATAAATCGTATATTTTTTTTTTTGTTTATTCTCAATAAGATTAATACGTAATCTATTTAATCAGTTATTTAGAGTAAATAAGTACATAATATTTTTTCAATATTTATAAATAAATATATATTATTTTATTTTAATGAATGTTAGTTATTTTTTTTTTTTTATATCATTAACGTTAAAAACTTTTTAAATATTTTTAAAGATTTATTCCTTGTATATACAGTAAAATACATAGTAATTATATATATTTTATTAAATATTTTTGAAGTAATAAAAACAAATTCTTTTAAAAATAAA
Organism: Plasmodium malariae; assembly: GCF_900090045.1. NCBI lineage: Eukaryota > Apicomplexa > Aconoidasida > Haemosporida > Plasmodiidae > Plasmodium > Plasmodium malariae. The sequence continues at coordinate 2,545,712 of NC_041787.1, read as the reverse complement.
TATAGCATCCCTTATAATAAGCAGTAAAATAAATAGTTATTAATTTTTCCCTTGCTGAATATATATGTATATTAATAATCTATACAATGGAACAAAAAATTAATACCACCTTATTTTTCAAAATTTCTGCGTTTATGATTTTAAGTTGGATATGTCATTTTTGTTGTGATACAGTATGATAATGTTATATATGGATTTCTGTAAATTTTATATTTTTTATGTTTTATTTTTTTTAATAATTTTTATTATTATTAGATTATTTATTGTATGAAATAACGTATATTAACATAATTTTTTTAGAGAACTAATAACAAATTGTTAATTGAGAATTGGGTACCATGTAAAAGATTAAATACAAGAAGTTATCGTTTACTAGCAAAATATAAAAAGAATAAAGATTCAAATATTCTAGATCTTAAAGAGGATAAACCATTCAATGGAGAGATTAACAAAGGAAAAAACAGACAGTCTAATAGAACTTTATTAAATAAGGCGCAGTACTATACAGAAGTTATAGATTATGAAAATGGGATGTTTGATGGTAAATACTTCCATTTTGAAAAAAAATTAATTAATAAAAATGACTATGATGATTTACTTGAAAAAAAAAGGAGAATTTGTGATATAGATTTAAAAAAAATTAAATTCAGAAAATACAGATATGGAGCTTTTATAACTTTCATTTTTTTCTTGTTCGCATTTGGATTGCCAATATTACAACATTTTAAGTACTTGAAAACTGCAGGGGATGAAATTAAAACTGCATTAAATTTGCAAACAGTATGGTCAGCAGTAGAAGGTATCTTGAAGGGAGCGAAAGAATACTTTTTCTTAATATCATTTGGGATATTAATGGTTATATTATCTGTCTCACTTCTAATAGGGTTATATAAGCTCTTAATAAATAATGAAAAATATAATAAAATTAAGTTAATGTCTGAATTAAATGAATAATTAGAAGTAAACATTTTTATGTAAGGAAGTTATCAACAATAACTAATATATATAATATTTTTACGGAATACATTCTTATAAAACATACTTATAACTGTTATTATTTTATAAATACATGTATGTATAATTTTTCTTTTTAATACAGAAGAAAAAAAAAGTTAAATTAATCATTTTTTCATTAATATGAATGTTATGATATTTTTAAAAGTTTATTTTATATTATTTGTTCACTTTAATTGCATATTATGTTTTAATATATATAATATTCCTATATCAATAGAATCTTATAAAAAATATAGTTTTGTGCACAAAAAATTAATATATAATAGAACAATACAAATCATTGTATACGAATAATACCTTAGCTATATTCGAACTAACAATGTTACTTCATGTTTTTATATTCCTGTAGAATGCAATGATTTTCATGATTCATCTTATGGTAAAAATTCATAATTATCTTTATAATGATAATAAATATGACTTTTTTAGATTTTAATTAAACAAAATAAATGTATATTATTACTTTGACGTATAAAAACAAATTTTATTTATTTTAAAAAATAACTGTTAATATTTATTTTATAAAATAATAATTATGAGAAATATATTATAATCTATATATGTTGTAACATACATTATAATATATTCTTATTTCTTTTTTTTGAAAATTATATATCATATTTTATAAATATATTAAAAAATAATGTCCCTATAAAATGTGTATTATTTATAATTTTTTAATAAATTGAGACTACAATGTCATCAGAAATAAATGAATAATTTAAGCCATTAAATGCTTTATTAATGTTCATAATTATGCTGTTAATCTCATACTGAAAATTTAATTAAGTATATATTATGTTGAAAATTTAAAAATGTACTATATATATATTATTTTTTTTTTTAGTAAATTAAATGTATAAAATAACGAATTAAATATTATCATATATGAAGAAATAATATATTTAAAATTCTTCCTTTTTTATCTTAGTTTTTTCAAAATAGTTCACTTCTAAGAACTTGTTATATATATATAAATATAAAAATTTTCTTTTAAGGTAGCAAAATTACATATAACTTTTCATAATATTATATAAATATATGTATGCATATATTTAAATATATGTTATAATTTTTCCTAAGGTTTATATATATATTATATAGAGCGTTAATACCGTTTTTAAGATGTATAAATATATGTATAGTTTATACTGACAATAAATAATATCTTAAAAAATAAATCTTATTTTTAAAACAGAATAAAAATGAAAAAATGAATTATTTTTTTATAGATAATTTATAAATGCGTAACATTCATTTTATATTTTAAGCATGTTTTAATAATATATATTTAAAAAGTTAATCTATTTTTTTTTTTTTTACAATATTTAATTAAATAAATATAAGAAATTACACATTCAAACTTTTTGCACCTAATTTTTATTCAATAAATTTGAATTTTCATAGATTTTGATGGAAATTGTAGAGAAATATTAATATATTTTTTATTTCTAATTACTTCATATATTTCAAAATGTACTGTTTAAACCATTGTATAAAAAATTCGTATATTTTTCCTTGTAAATGTATACATGGGATCTACATAAAATGAGACGAACACCTGTGGACAATTCTGTATGGAAAATTAAAAATGTTAAAATTAGAATTTTAATAAGATAATTAATTATTTTCATTATTTTATTTTCTAATTTTTCTTTTTGTTTGTATTATATATAACTATTATTTGTTAAAATACATATTTTCTTGTAAACAATTTTCTTGTGCATAGATGTACGATGTAATCCTATTGTGATAATATATATATATATATATATGTATATATTTTCTTTTTTACATTTAAAATTATAATAAAAATAAAATAATCATTTCTAAAAACAAGATATAAATGGTATTAACATTTTAATTTGAAGTCATCTAAAGTTTTAAGATACCCGTACATAATTATCTAAAATTTTGAAAAAAATATTGCAATAAAAATTATTACAAAGTTTTTGTTTCCTATACACCATATTATAACTATCCTTATTTTTATTTTTATATTATTCATAGTAAGACTTAATATACATACTTTAATGATTTAAATTTTTTCCTCATAAAAACGGGGTTAACACATGAAAATTCGTAACTAATCTGTTTATTAGTTATATTATGAAATAAATTACAAAACTGTAAAAAAACAATTTATTAATAATAATTAAATTAATTCAAACTTTCAAAAATCCTTCAGAATACATATTTTTTTTAAAATGTTCTTTATATCCCTATACATTTAATAGAAATTTTTATAGTTTTATGCGTTTAATTTTGCCAAGAATAAAGATATAAATTTTTTTTTGTCATCGATATATTTTATGATAAGTATATATATATATTTTTATAAAACATAATTGAATCAAAATTAAATAAGTATAATAATAAAAGGATAAAAATAAGAATCCTATAGTTTATTGAAAGAATGTAGTAATGTGTAAAATTAAAAAACGTCTACAAAAAATTGTAATAAAAATTACATAACACCAATATGTATTCTATATTTTTTATAGAACTAACCTAATATCTAAGCCTTGAAATAGTTAATTTTGCCTTGACTAAATGTGTAAAACATAAGTATATCTCATTATTAAAGGAATATATATATATATTAACATTTTTCTTTCTTCTAGATACATTATTACTTATAATAATTATTTATCTTGAACATAAATTCTATAATAATTGATTATTCTTCTTCCAATCAATTATGTCATTAACGTTATATAGTTATGGTATATATAACATTTTTTATCTCAGTGCATTGTTTAAAAATAAAAGATAATATATCACATACATTGTCAAACAAAATTTTATTTTCCCTTTGTTTCATTAATTAACCATTGTACATTGACATTAACAACTAGTTTATTAATTCTTCTTAACTATTCTATTAATGCTAATAGAATCACAAAAATATATATTCTAATGAATAAAGAAAATGAGTGAAATTTCGATTCTCATCTAATATTTTTTTACAAAAATATTTTTCTTATTTTACTATAGTACTTTATTAATATTAATTTATATTTTTATTAATCTATTATATTAAAACGTTATTTAACACATTTATATAGTATGAACATTTAACTACATTTGACAAATAAAAAATTAAAAAAAAAAAACAAAAAAAATAAAGAAATGAATAAAGTTATGTTAATGCTCCTTTTATAAAACATATAATTCAATAAATATACAAAAAAAAATATAAAACAAACATAAATTAAATAATCAATTTGAATTATTAATTATTTATTCCTTTTTTTATACATAAATATTATTAAGGTGTATCCTTCTAAAACAGTTAATAAAAAATAAATGTAATTTTCCATGTTACATTAAACATTGGAAACTACTGTTCACCCAAAACATTAAAGTGAAATGTGTAAATATAATTATATTTATAATTCAAAAGAAGCATATTCCTGAATAAAATTATTAAAATAAACAAAAATGGTTCTTATCGATTATCTTATAAGATTTAAAATATCATAAATACCATATATCTTTTTGTGCCTTGGAAAGAAATTTATATCATTGATTAAACAAATTATATTATAATAGTAAAAAGACAGTGAAACGAAATAAATGAAAATTAATTATTTCATATATTATATGAAATTACATGTGTTATCTGATTTATTAGGATTCATTGGTTTTCTTTTTTGTAAATTTAATCTTAGCTATTATAAAGAAAATATAAATCAAACGTAAAAAAACAAATTGTATTTTGATAAGATTGATTTAACTAGTTATTCATCTGTTATGTATACACAAACAAAAAAAAGAAAAAAATGAAAACATATATATAACAATATTAGTATATTCATTCACGTTGTTTCTTCAAAAGAAAAACAAGTTATGTTTATTCTTAATAAGAAAAATTAATCATACATTTTTTAATTTCTGCAAAAAATAGAAAATAAGACTAAAATAAGATAAAAAAGAGTCCAGAATGTTTTTTTTACAATTACAAACATAAATTGACACATACATCAATGAAAATATATAAACTGTTCTTTTATATATATTTATGAAGCTACATACATTTTTCAAAAAAATCTTGTTATATACAAAATTATATATATAAATGATAATATTGTTGTAAAATGAAAAGATAATTTAAAATTAAATGTGGAAAAGTTTAAAATATTCACATTTATAAAAAAAATTAAAAATGTAACTTTTTACTCTTGAGGATCAAAAAAACCCGTCATCTGCAGGTCTACCTATTGTATCTCTGAAATTATAGATATGTTCGTTAATTGTGTTTATCAATTAGAAAATTATATATTTTAATAGTCATAAAATACTATTTTATGTAATGAATGTTATTCTGTGAAGTTCATTTTACTTTTTAAATGTAATAATTCTTTATGGTTTGCAGTTTTTCTTAGGATATAAAAAAGCCTTACTAAAACTATAATCCATAATATATATAATGATCCAAAATATTTTAATAAATCTATAGTGCTTATAGAGCCTAGGCTATCATACAACAAATATATTAACATAGCTAATGCTACTCCAACTACTAAATGGAAGATAAATAAAGCAAAAAATGCCTCATATTTTTTTTTGTATACATATTTTTATAAACTTAAAATCAGCATTTGTACTATACCTACGTACATTTTTATAATATATTTTGTCTAACATTCTTTTTCCAGAATAAGTATTTACACTATTGTACACAGAAGATTTACTTTTCCAAGCTTGTTTATAGGCTCTTGAATTAATGGATGTACATTCATTTCGCAGTTTATTTTTTCCTTTGGATACTCTTTTATTATTAGATATATGTTTCTTTTCATAATCTCCATTATTTAGAATATCTTCTTTTTTCCATACGGAATTTAAGCACATTTCCTTATTATGCATTGCTAGTAAACGATAAGTTCTTGTACATGATTTTTTATCACTAATTTCTTTCTCATCTAAATATTTACAAAAGTACTCTAAAGTAACAAAAGTAATATATACCATTTAAAAAAATAAAAAAATCCATGCTAAAAATAAATATTATTAGAACTAAAAAAGAAAAAAATTGAATAACAAAGATAACTTTAATTAAAACATATTATACCACATCATTATTAAAACGACACATCCGTGTTAAAAAGATAAATGTCTCAATTTTAATAAAAAACAATAACTTAAATTTCCTTTTCATAATGTAGATTCCTAATATTGTATTATTTCCTGTTAATAACAAATTATTGATAATAAATATTCTTTCAATGACAAGAAACACTAAAAATGTTTTTCATAAAAAATTAATAATATCCATATAATAAGTATAATACATTTTACAACATAGAAAATATAAGAGAACTCTAAAATGTTATTACCTTATTTTAACATTAATGTTATTTATAAAAAACTAACATTAATTATAACATAATTTGAATGTATTCATAATTATTTAAAACACTTAATTTAGTTATTTAATAAGTTACCTTAATCAAAAAATTTTTTTTATTAATCCCTTTTTAAATAAAATAAAAATAATATTTCATAATAGTAAAAAATATTCAATTTATATAAAATATAATTAATAATATGTTTCTGCATATTAAGAAATAATTGCTAATTTTAATAATATTTTCTTATTGATAATTCTTTTTTGCTAAATATTATATTTCGGAGCAAATGATTGATATTTTTAAAATCTATTAATTATCATAACAATATAATAATTGTAATGATAAACGAAAAAACAAAAAATTTCATAAAATTGGTGCTAAATTAATTATAAATCTCGTATTTCATATGATTCATGATATAATTTTAAAATAAAAATTAGATTTTCATTTGTAAGAAAAAAAAAATATATATAAGGAAAATAAAAAATCAAAGTTGTTCGTGTTTCTCTAATAAATTTTGAATATTATAATTTCTAATTAATATTTATTTTTACCGTTATTTCTAAATGATAATATTTAAAATTTGTTCCAATTATATATTTTTTTTAATAAAATTTATACTTTTAAAAGTGGTATTAAATTAAAAAAAAAAAAAAAAGTATATAAAGAAAAATTGTTATAAAAATCTTGCTTTACAATAGCATATGAAATTATATGTTTTTCTAATGAAACATATTTACAATATGAATGTTATAACCTGAATTTATATGTACACAATGAATACAAAAAAATGAAAAATATATAATTCCGCAAAATATACAATATAATAATTTGTATACTTATAAATTTTGAAAAAATAAATTATTTTTTGTTTATTCATTTGCAAATAAATTATATTAGAAACATATTTTAGAAATGTAATTTAATAAACATAAAATAATATTTTGATAAAAATATCTTTAACAGCAAAAATACACTCCATTAATATATTTATGTTCTCTATATATTATAGCAGACAAAAAATGATAAATTACAAAATAGTTCTTAAATTAATAAATAAATCTAATCATCTAATATAAAATTCAATTTTTTTTTTTTTTTAAATATTACACTTCTACAAAAAAATAAACTAAAAAAAGTTACACAAAAAGGTAACACTATTGTATTTACACTGATATAAGTTAATATCGATTTTAGCCCGATATTTATAAAATAACATTTTAAATTTCTTTGGGTTTTCATACATTTTATGAATGCCACCTTTTTACTCTAACATAATATTACCATATATAATAAATGTTAACCCAGTTAAAATTGTATAATAGTAATAAATATATATTATAAAATAAAATACGAAAACTAAGAACACTATATATTAAAATACTGATAAAAATTTGCTTATAAATTCAATTTTTTTGTTTTAGAAACATTCATAGTTTGTAAACATATTTTTAAAACATCTGTTTTTATGTAGTTTTTTATTTCGCTAAATAATTTCAGTCTTTCCTAAATTAAGAAATAATAAACAAATAGTTTAATTTTATAGCAAAATAATCAATTTTTCTCTTGTTACATATATATATTACAGTACAATTGTGTCTTTATACATATAAATAGCACAATAAATTTTATATGCTTTTCACTTTATATGTTTTTTATATTTAATAAAAAATATTATTAATATATAGCTATATAACAAGTTGAACATAAAATAATTTTAAAATTCAATTTTCAAAATATTATTTTCATTTTCATACTAGATATATAATACTGTATTTTCAAAAAATAATTCGTTTATTTAAAAATTTAATTTTTACTTAAAATAATTTTTTGTTTACATGGTTTCATCTGTAATTTAAAGTAACAAATATTCCGAAGTTCTACAAAGAAAAACTGTTTATATTTTTACAATCTTATAATTTAATGCATAAATTATATGTTTTATTATATCTAGAAAGTTTTCATAATTCAATTAATATATCCTGTCTTCTCATCTATGCTGAAAAATGTTACTAATTATTTAACAGTCGTATAAATTGATGTTACAAAAAAAGTCAATAATTCTTGCATGCAGTTGAAAATGATTAAATATTAATATGCTAATCACAATAGTCATATATTTTAATATAAACATTTACCGTTCTTAAAATAATTGAATTATCTATATGAAGCTACTGATTCTCAATAAAAATCAGTTACTAAAAAATGCTCAGTATAATGTTTGCTATCGTGAGAAGAAGCAAATCCACATGCTGATTTTTAATGGTTTATCTCTTTATATCCAATAATTACATTAACTCTTATTATATTATTTTTCTTCTTTTTTTTTTCCTAACACCACAATTAATTCCAATTAAAAATATAGATTCTCTTTCTACAATTCCTCTAATTACTTTGACATAAATAATTTTTTTTGAAGGAGTTGAATTTACGATATGTAATTTTTTTAAAATGAGTTAATTTCATCTAGACATTTTTCTTTAATTCTATAGGAAAGAAACTAAATATTTTTAATTATCTTGAAAAAATAGTGAAAATTTACCGATAAATTGATCTAAAATTATCAAATGTATTCTGTAGACAGCATATATTATATAAAATATCATAATTCATCAAATTCTAATTTATAAATTTTCATCAGTGGACACATCATTTCTTATGAATTTGTATTTGAACAAGTTAATTAAAGAGTACTTTAAAACAATATAAAAATAAAAAATGTTAAATCAAAATACTTCATTAATAATAATTCAAATGTAACATTATACATATTAACATGTTTCTAAAAGAAATATACAGATTTAATATAACAATATGCCAGTAAACAAGATGAAGTATCTAAAAAAACACAACATAAAATTAAAGGATAATTATTTTATATAAATTTACTATATATGTTGAGAATATAATGGAGATACAATAATACATTAATATTAACTACATAACCAATATTAACGTAATAACTCAAGGATAAAATAATTAGGATATATAGTACTTATAATAAAACATCTAACTATATAATATATATATATGAGAAAATTCATTAAACATATATACATAATTTTAGTACTTTGTATAATGGTAATATGAAAATTTCATTAAAACTACTAAAAAGTTCTAATAATAAATATATTATTTATATTAATGCAACATTAACGCTTATATAATTATTTTTATGATACGATAATTAAATTTTCATATGTCTGATAAAATTTTTAAATAAAATATTCATAAATCTATGTTATATCTATGGAATGTGATATTAAATAAATTAAACATATAACGGTAATATGTAATCCTATTAGTTAAATTAAATTAAGTAAAACATAACATGAATATCACGTATTCTATATTAAGATAATTTGTATAATTATAATCTAGGATAATACTATTAAAATAATCTATAATTACAGTTCCTACAAAACATCATTCTATTCGATAATCATATATATATATATGAAAGAGCGTTCATAAAATTAAACATATTTATAAAAAAAAAAATATTCATATATCATATTTCAAATATATTATTATTTAAGAATGCGCACACTATTATAACATTTTGGTAATTATTAACTCTTCTGTAATATAATATAAATTATAAATTTAATGTGTCTACACAATTTCCATAATGATATATACCACAATTCTTATATTGTAAATTTATACATATAATATAAGAAAAACTTATAATTTGTTATTTAAAAAACTACATTTTTCTAAATAAAATTACTTTTACGTATATTTTCAATTTCGTTCATATTACTTTTTATTTATTTAGAATTTCATTTAGCTTATATTAATACTTTAAATATTCAATATATCCTCTTAATATTAAATATTATGTTTTAAATAATAACAAAAATAATAGATGGATAATACTATCAACAAAACTTAAAAAATTTATACAAATCATTATTAATTTTGTATGACTTATGAAGAACTGCAATCAGTAAATAATAGAAACGTGCAATGAATTTTATCCGATATTAAAATACAATAATAAATAATATATTAACAAAAAAAAAAAATATTTTAATATATTTAAAAAATGACAAACAGAAATATATATAGATTAAATAATAGAAAATTAATTATTGAAATTTTAAGTAAAATTTTCGTTTTATTTCTTAATGGTTAATTTCTTTTGATGAAATTAAAAGATATGTTGTACATATAACTTATATATATAAAATGTATATCATTTTGTATAAATATATATATATATATATATAAATAAATACAATAGATTAATATGTAATCTAATATTCGAAATGTGATTCAGACAAATATAACACTCAAGATCATATTATTGTCCTACATAAGAATTACTTTAATGACATATATATTATATTATTGGATAACATTTTTACATTAATTATTAAACAACTAATTTATTTAAACTATTTTTATTTAATATAGTGTAGAAATTTTATAATTTTATAACAACATAACAATATTTCTTACCTTGTGAGGAATTTATTTTTAGTATGTTTAATAATGAAATGATATTTAGAGTACAATGTGAAAAAAACATTATTACGTTCTCAAAAAATTTACCATCGACTCAAATTAATATATATATATATATATGTTATTTTTAAAAGAACTTTTTAATATGTATAACGTTTTATAAATCATAATGAATACGTTATTACCTAATAAGTAATTTGGAAAATACAATAAAATTTTACCTTGACTGATAAGATATATGATAAAAATATCCATATAATAAGCGATTTCATAATTCAGAGATGTATCTCACCTAATAATTATTAATTATATATCTTACTTTTAGGTTTTTTATATTTGTAAAAGAAAAATAAAAAAAAATATGGATAACTATACGAATATTTGTCTATGAATAGTTCCTTTATGTTGCATACCTAATATATTCTGCTACCTAAAATGAAGGGTAAAAAAAATATATATATATAGTATCATAATTTTTGATAAATTAATTCTAAAAAAATATTATAAAAAATGTTGTAGCTTTAATTTGAATAATTAAATATTTTTAATTTCATATATATATACATACAAAATTTTTAGTATTTTTACAGGTCTATATGAAACATTAAGTATTTTTATTCATATACTAAAATTATTATTTTTCATAATAGATAATTAAATTTATTAAAACACTTAACAATTAAAAGTAAATAAACTTTACATTTAAATTTCTTATTTTATTTTTATTTTTCGTATAAAAACTTTAATCTAATTTCTTTTAAACTTTTTATTAATTTTAGTAGAAATTCAAGAAATGTGGTATTAAAAGTATGAATTGAAGAATAACATTATTATTCGTACAAATTAAATAATTTTTTTTTCTTAATTTAACATTTGAATACATGTTTCATATATAAAATTCATACATAATAAAACTTAATGTTTTATTCCCAAAGAATTATTATTTTGAACTTTCAATTAGAGCCTGTAAATCACAAAATAAGTTATGGACTATTCTTAAGTGTTATAATCAAAAAGCTTAAGTTCCAATAAATATTACACATAACCATTAATATAAATGTATATTAAAATATTAACAATTGTAGTATTTGAAAAATTCGTGAAAAACATTTTTATATAAAAACCTTTTTTTTTTTTTTTTTTAAAGAATATAAATTCATTATTCGTACACGAATATATACTGGTAATTCATAACGTAGCAAAAATGCTTAAACTATTAATATAAATATTATATAGGTATTTATTTTTAAGTTTTATATATATATGATATTTAGATTAAAGTTTATATATATTTCGTTTCTTTTATTTTACATTTTTTTATATAATGAAAATATGTTAATATTATTTTAACATTTATTATGTAATTAATAAACATAATTAATAAAATAATATGAGGAAAATTATTTATATATCAACAGACATTCAATTAATCAACCAAATGTAATAGTAATTTCTTTTATATATATATATATTAATTATCTAACATAAGAACTAAAAATTTCAGTTATTAATAATTTTCAGAAAGATAATAAAGTAAAACTGCTTCCTTCCTATTTAGGATTTTGTTTTTTATTTAAAAAAAAAATATAAAATTATACGGCTTGAATAGGAACATAAATGAATATTAGTAATAAGATTATTATTTTTTTTTCCTATGTTTCCTATAACTAAAGGTATTTTGAGTACTTAAACTATTTGAGCATTATACTATAGCTAAAGGACTTAAATCATTATATGAAATATAATAGTTCTAATAGGATGGAAAAAACGTAAAAAAAAGATAATTTATTATTTTATTGTACATTTTGAAAGTTAATCCGTAATATATACATAGGATATGTAGATCATCTATGCACTATTATTTTAAAGGTTTTATCTTTGGAATGAATATACATCAATTTGCTTTTTATTTTAAAAATATATGACCTAATTAACGATTTTTTAATTCTGTATAAAATTATTATAAATAGAATTTTATAATTATTATACAATTTATAAAAATATATTTTATTTATTATTACTAAAAACAAAATACATAAATTTTGGGAAATTCAATTATTTTCTATTTTTCTTCTCTAAAAATAAAATGGATTTATAAGATCTATAAAAATACAAATATTAATAAAAAAAAAAATATTGAAACTTAGAAATAAATTTATTAAAATGATATTTCTTGTAATTGCTATAATTTTAAAAAAGAAACTTCAATAATAAATTTAAACAAAATAATTTACAAAATAAATAAAATCCTAAATAAATCTTAATATATGGTATATAATGTATTATAGCAAAATCAAAATTGTATTTTCATCTTGAAAATTCTTTAGAAAATTTAACTTCTAATATATTTTTTATTAATTTATATATATGAATTCTTTTAAATCACATACTAAACTATAACGTTTAACTAACTAATATAAATAAAGTAAATTACATTTATTTTATGAAATATGCCTTTTAAAGTAGAAATATTTATGTTCCAATAATTTTATTCTTCAATGTTTATAACATTTATTACTTAAATAATTATAAATAAGAAAAATTAAATATATTATTTTAATTACACAAAAATAAAATTAAAACAATTTCTGTAATAAAATTACTCTTTTAAAAAGTAATTAATTATATTAAAAAAAAATAAAAAAAACTTAACATTTTTGTTTATACCATATACTGCATATTACCTTTGAGCACTATAGAAAAATAAGATATATATATTTTTTATTTCATAACGTTATATGTGAACTGAGTGTATATTTATATATATAACTACATACATATTTAGAACAATTCTCATTTCGACCTTAAAATTTTCTAACTTTTTTATATATTATAATTTATTATTTTTACAACAATTATATGTAGGGAATATTAAAAATTGATAGTGTATTCTTCAAAGAGTATATAACGGCAAAATTTTTATGTTCTATTTCATAAATGGTTTTTAGGTTCTCATGAAACTAATTTAGTTTGACATTTTTTATAATTATATTTTCCCATAATACTTTTTGAGTGTTATATTTATTAATAATATCCATGTCAATTTATATTCATTAATTATACATATTCAGAAAAGTTAAAGAATTATATATTAAGAGTTTTTATCTTTTTATCAAATATATAATTTGTTCCTATGTAAACTTATACATTATAAAGAAAAACTATTATTTAAAACATATGTGTAACTGCATTAACTCCATAACATTTTTAAACCCTTCTATATATATTGTCACTCGTAATTTTCATTTCCCTTGAATATAACTTTTATAATAATATATTATTTTTCTTTTAAATAATAATATTCTTAGTGTTATAATATTAATAGTTCTTATGAACAGTTTCTTTAATCTCTGTTCAAAAGTAAATGAACTTATATTTAATATATTTTATATTGAAATCTTGTGCACCTATTGTTTCATTTTTTAACTATAGAATAATCATTACATTAAATATATTAAGTCTATTAACCTATACTACGCCTATTAATAGTTGCACTAAAATATAATATCACAAATTTATATATTTTAATTAATCTTTAAAATTATTACTAAATCGGATTTTCATCTGTATAATTTTTTACAATAACTTATATTTCACTTAACTCTCACAACGTACTATAATATTTATTTTTACTAATTAATTTACAATGTTCAAAATTGGTTTAATATCTTCACAGTGCACATACGTCTACATAAATTTATCTAATATAAGATTATTAAAAAAAAAAACAAAAACAAAAAAAATCAACACACTCATCATAAAATAAATAATTCAGTAAATATTCAGAACAAAATGTAGAATAAATATAAATAATAAACATTCTTAATTACTAAATATTCAAAATTCTTAATATTCCGCAATATTTCCCAATATTATTAAAAGCAGACATTGGAAAACAAACAAAAAAAAAAAATTAAATTAACATTCTATGTTAAATATACAAAATGGAATTTAATATTTACTAGAAATTTTAAAATATAATAATATTTAGTGCACAATAATATTAAAAACTGTTTACAGCATAAAATAAAATAAAAATAAACAAAAAGATGTTTATCTCTTTCTTCTGATATTTAAAATGTCATAAAAGTTTTTTACATTTTTGTGCCTTATGTTACATTTTAATTATTCATTAAACAAATTGTTTAGTAAAAACGGACAACAAAGTAAAATAAATATAAAGTAATTATTCTCTATATTATTTTAAATTACTCCTAAAATCTGATGCAATAAGTTACATCGATTTGTTTTTATTTTAATTTATTCTTAGCTCTCATATAATGAATTTGTATTTTAAGTAAAATTAAATATATGAAATAACTTTTATAAAATATATAATTTACAATGTACATTTAAACAAATAAAATATACAACAATAAATAATAATATATAATCATTCATTTAATTTGTACCTTAATAAGAAAAAGGAGGGAATTAATTTTTTATATTATATTAATAAAACTTCGCTTTGAATATATCAACAAATAGTTTTTAAGACAGAACATGGTAATAATAAAAACAAGACAATATTTTACAGTTACACACACAAACTACAAAAGATAACTACAAAGTTATTTTTATTATGCCTTTCCGTAATAATTTTGTAACATATTTATGTATATATATTTTTTTTCCAAAATAATATATTTTAATATACATATATATATATATAAGGATATAACTTTTTGTCAAACTAAAAAAAATACTTTAAAATACAAATTTAAAAATATTAAAACATTCAAATTCACCAAAAAATGAAAAACGTTTATTTTTACTGTTTCCTATGAAAAAGACTATTTATCTAAAGGTGGATTAATAAAAGTTATGTACTTATATTGATGCTTGTAATGAATATATGTAGCTAAGAAAATAAATGATCATAATTTTTTTAAAAACTTATATTAGTTAAAGGACGATATTTCCTATTATTCATTTTACTTTTTATATATAGCATTTTATCATATTTTTCAAGCTTCCTACAGATAAAAATAGCCAATGACATAAACACTATAGGCAATATATATATTAATATAATTATTGGTATCTCCAACCCTGAAAATATTTCTAGTTCCAACTACTAAAATCTATCATAGCAATATTTAGTATTACAATGGGTAGATATATGATAAATAAAGCACGTAACATATTTATTTTTCTTTTTTTACTACTTTTTAAAAACTTAAAATCATTATTCGTAGCAAACCTAACATGATTTTTATAATATATATGGTCATATATTCTTTTTCCAAAATGTGAATCTCTTCTTGTGCATACAGAAGAATTTTTTTTCCTAGATAGTTCATAGTCTCGGATATTATTGGATATATGTTTACCTGACTGATTATTTTTTCTTCTTAATACTTCATCCTTGTTAAATACATCTTTTTCTGCATATTCTTCTTTAATTGGAACCTTTACTTTAACAAATACAACACTTGAATCCTTATTCCGTTTATATTTTGCAAGTAATCTATAAATTTTTGTATCTAATTTTTTACGATGTCTGCAGTTTTCATTCAAAGATATGTTAAATGTGTTCTAAAAAAAAAAAACAAATATAAATATTTCCTATTTAAACATTAAATAATTTTATTCAAAGGAAAAGTATTATTAAAAATACAACAAGTTAAATATCAATAATACAAAATAATATTATAAAACATTATCATAGCACTTCATTGTTAAAATAGTATACCCAACTTAAAAAAATAAAGATAGCAATTATATTAAAAAAGAGAAACTTATTTTTTTGTTTCATTATGTTAATTATTAATATTATAATTTATTCATTTAAGAAAAAATTAAGAATAGCATAGTGTACAGCTAATAATAAAGGTTGCTACATTAGTTAAAATTTTTTTTTGACATTTCTCCATAAAGATCTAAATAAAATATATATATATATATATATATGTATTTTACAAAAGAGAAAATGAAAAATAACTATTAAATTTTTATTCTAATGTTATTTATAAAAATCTAATTCGAATTAAAATAATTTAAGTTCGTTAATAAATATAAATATTCAAAATATATAAAATAATTATCTAATAGTAGACTGATTTCATAATAATTTATTATATTTTGGCGAATAAAAAGAAATTATTATTGTAATATTTCTAAATTATTGGTTTATTCAAAATATAAGTGCAAAATGGAGATACTGTATATAATTTTATGCATTAAGGCTTTAATTATTGATTCCAATTAATTTTCCTTAGCATTTCAAATACATACACAAACTGCATATTATAAAATTTAGTAACTATAATTAAATGTTTTTAATTATAAATATAAATGAAAAAATTAAATTTTAATAAAAGAACATTTCCATTATAAATTATTCCGTAATAACTAATATAATATGAATTCTGTGAAATAAAATACATTTGTAAGAAATGGGATTTTCATGGTTTATAATTTATGAAATTTTATATTTTAAAAAGTATAATCCATATGAAAGTTTTGTATCTGTATAATAAATATATAATATTATGAATTATATTTTGGAAATACATTTAATTATTGCATATAATATATTAATAAATTTATAAAAAAACGTTTTTTTCGTATTTTATTCATTAAATAAATTAATGTTTATGATTAAAAAAAAAAAAAAAAAAAAAAAAATCAAAAATATTTTTTGTTGATGTTTCTTTGATTTATTAGTAATAATTTCAAAAATATTCTGATAAAATATATTTCCAAATAAATATTATACATAATATTTTTTAATATAATAGTATAATAATGTGTTAAGAAAATCATTAATTTATTTTTTTCAGAACAATTTTTTAAAATAAGTTTATTATTTCTTTTGTTTTATAAACACATACCATAAAAAGCATATATTTAAAAAAAATATATACGTAAATATATTTTAATTTAATTTTTGTTTTTGTGCGAAATACATATTTACAAAAATATTATATATCTTAATTTTTTTAATTGTGGTTTATATCACTGCAAATGGAAACTAAAAAATTATTATACGCACAAAACATTATACGAATCATAAAAAAAATATTTCATATTACATTTAAAAAAAAAAAAATTAATCAAAAAAAAAGGAACGAAAACTATTAAATATAAAGATAATTTTAAATTAAAAAAAAGTAATTATGAAGAAATTGTATAATTCTATATTTATTCCTAATATAAATGTAATTATAGTCTAACAAAAGAACCATATTTATTACTTCATAATAAACTTATTACTTTATTGTTTCATAAATGAATTATTTTAATTGTCACTTTCTAAATATTTTAATTTTTCTTTAAATGAAAAAGTAATTTTTGAATTATTTTTTTTTTTGTTTCTAATATGTTTAATCTTTTCTACGTTATGCAACTATATCATAAGTTAAATTATGCTCTTATTTTTTAATATTAATCTTAATATTTTTCTATCTACCTAAATGCATTATGTTATATTCCGTGGTAATATTTCATAATTTATCATTTATATTATTATTTAATTTTTATAATTTGTTATATGGTTAAGATCATGTGAATATATAATACTTAATAATTTTGTTTGACATTAATATATAGGTAAAAAAAATTATAAAATTATATAAAATGTATCCTATAAAAATTTTATTATTTAATATTTTTTTATTTATTAGTAATACTGCACACCCATGTTATATCATATATTAACTATGCTATTACTTATGGATCTAATAAGTTGTACATGAAGAATTATATTTTTTAATTAATGAAGGAACTGTACAAGTTTTTCATTTTTATTATTTATACATTTTTTATAACGATATGATTTTAAAATGTATATTATCCCTTAGTAACTTTTTTTCTCCTTATATGCACAATCATATAGAAAAGACATTCATAATATTCACTTATATGAGTTTATGCACATTTATTCAACATAGTGATTATGTATTAAAGATAATATATGATTTTGTTTTCATTTATTTTAGTTTATTTAGCATTCTCACAAAATAGTATATATCTTAAGAAAAACTATTTATTAATTAATTTTTTATAAATTATATAATTTTATAACATACAATTCATTTCTATACATATGATCGAGTACTTCATTATGTTAATATACTCACATAGTCATTCATATATAATGAATACTATTCTTCGGATACTTCAATATATAACAAAAATTCTATATTTACTTTATATATGAAGTTATTTTAATGACTTCGTTAGGTTCAATATGTAGAAAATTATCTCTTTAAAAAGTTTTAACTATTAGACTTGGGCATTTAATTACATATATGTTTTCCAAATATTATTTAACTACCATTCCATAAAATTTAATAATTATATTATGTATGACGTATAAGTAAACACCTACTAATTCGCCTTATGTTACGTATATTTAATTCTATGTCTTGGTAAATATTTCTATAAATCATATTCTCCATTTTACTTATTAAAATACAAATGTGAAATAAAAATAAATGTTTTTGTATTTCAAATACCTTAATTCTAATATATAAACTTGTTTTATAGATTCTTCTTTTTCTTCCTATTAATGTATTAATTTCAAATTATTTGTTTTCCATTTTTATTATTTTTTTCTTTATTTTATTTAAAAATATTTCTCTTTATTTATTTATATACTTTCTTAAATTATATTTTTAAAAATATATTTTATACCTTCTAATATTTCTCATTATTATAATTACGTTATTCTCGTATCTCCCTTCATTAAAAAGTTTTAAATTAATTATATTTCCTTTTATATAGATATAACGTATAATTTAAAATTAACTATATTCTTCTTTGCATGTTCTTTATCTGTAATTCTTCATTTTTTCCCTCTGAATTGAATTTTATGTGAAACCATATGTGTGTACTTTGAATATTGTTATTATCTGTCTTCGTATGTTACATATTCAATAACTCTGAGGCATATCATGGAATATAATAATCTATATTTAATATCTTTCTTAATGAATTTGTTCTGGAATATGTTGAACCATTCTTTTATAATTAACACGTATGTTCTTTATTAATATTTATATATATATTTATTTTCTTTTACTGTTATGAAATTAAGCCCCAAATTGAGATAATATCTAAAAAAAAAAAGTGTAATATATATGTAATACAATGAATTTATAGTTGTAACCTTTTAAAAAAAAAAAAAAATATATAGTTATGTATTCATAATTAAAAGGGGATACACATTAAAAAATACTGCATTAAGTTCAGAAACATTTAACGAATTAATAATGAATGAATTTCATGTTAATTTGATAGAAGTTTCTGAAACAATAATATTAATGCTCTTAATCATTATTGATGATTTATTCTTTTTTATTATTCTTTCTGTAGTATATTTAACGAAATAATTAATTTATTTAGATTTATCTGCCTTTATAATTTCAATATCAAGTTTGTTAAAGAAAAAACTTTTTAATTTTAAAAACATTGTAAGCGTGTTATACATTTCACTAATAATAAAATCCCAACAATTATCTGTATAATTATTATCATTAAACACGCTCATCACCCTCCTATAAAGTTTGTATATAATATACTAATATGAATAATTTATTTGCAAATACACTTTCTTCTCATGCTTTACAGCACATATTTTACTTTTCATAAAACAGTAATTCTTAAAATAATCATGTAAATGATTCACTTCTTTATAGGTTTTAAAATTAAAATCAGAATTAAACCAACATGCTGAATTCCTTAAATTATTTAAATTGATGACATTCTCTACATCAGAAAGATTATTAATAAAACTAATCTCACTATTATTATTCCTACGAGTATTTAAATTTTTCCTCAATCTGTGATAAAAAGATACCTGCAAATAAAAACAGCGATCTATAAGATCTTCCTTATTATTTTTACTAGGCAATTTTTTTAGGTATATTTATACCTTCTTAAATATCTTTTTAAATTTTCCATCCTCATCTTTTAAATCGTTACAATAGTAAATAACATAACTTACCTTCTCCTCATAACAGAATTCTTTATATCCTTCATATGAGGCATACACTTGTATTTTATCTTCCAGGAAATTACATAAGAAAAATTAATTATGCAAATATATATTACTACTAGTAATAAAAAAAAAAAATATCTTGCAATAAAATTCTCCTGATATATATAGTATTTTTTTAGGGTAATATATTTTAATAAAATATAATAATACTTAAAATTATTAAAAAATTAAATGTCTACTATTTATAAGATTACTAATTAAATATGTTTTCATTATCCCCATATAGTTTTATATATGTATACTTTTCTTATTTCCCCTAGGTCCTAAGTATTCTTTTACAAGGAAAAATATATGCTTGTGTTGTTTTATTTACACCACATTAACTTTTAAAGCGTTTGTATGATAACTAAAACATATATTAATTTTATATTATCATTTCCCTTTAAATATAAAAGAATTATATTTCGTAATTGATATTTAATCATAATATATATTACCAAAGCATTTACTTACAAAATAATATACATTGCTTTTTTAATTGAAGCTTACAAAGAAAAATAAATAATTTTTTAAATATATCTAGTAAAAAATAAATTAACCAAAAAAAAATTTTGTATTTATGAATTATATATATAAAAATAATATTTTCTTTTGATTTTATTTTATTATAAAATTAAGCGTTACAAATATAAACTAATTAGTAATTATCCATAAAAACTACGTATATTTTCACACATTTTTAAAATGATATAAGTCTTTAATAATTATAATTATATATATATGTATAATAAGTATATATAAAAAAATATCCACATATTTATATGATTTTAGAAAATTTATATTTATTTCCATTAATTCCAATAATTACTTAGCTTTTTACAGATATATTTACATATATAAAATATTACTATTATAAGAAAAACAAAATTATATATATTAATATATTATTATATTAACATATTTAATTCACCAAATTAATATTCTAATTATGTAAAATTAAAATAAATATATAGTTTAATCATATATAAAAATACAATATAATATATATATAATTCATTTTTGTAAGAATGTATTAATACCAAAATTAAGCACTATAATAAAATAATAAATGTGAATTATTCTTCATTTAATGGTAAAGACATGACATACATAAGTTAGAATACAATTATAAATAATTGATGTTTAATAAGCATATTTATTTATTATATATATATACTTTCTCCTTTATACTATAGAAAATAAACTAAAGGATTCATAAAATGGTTTTTACATTGTATAAAAATTCTATGATATATTCATTTAAAACATATTTGGTATTAAAATAATTAATATTAGTTTTAAGTAAAAAATAAAAAATATTTATACATTAATTAAAGAAAATACATTAATTTTGCTTTATTATTTACAGAGAAGAGCAACATTTACTTTGAATTTCAAATTAATAATGGTCTTATTTAAATTAAGTCAATAAATAATCATTTTAGAATAGTATCATATGAAATAAAAAAAAAATTGTTTTATATTTAATGTATAAATTATGACTCCTTAATAAAATTATATGAACTATTCGTTACATATCAATTTTAAATCATAAATATATATTTTTTATGTCAATCTAATTAAACACCATATTATATATAAAAACATATTTAACTGTGCTAAAAAAATACCTTAAAATACAGATTCAGAAATATTATAACATACAAATTCACACAAAAATTAAAAATATTTTTTGTGTGCACCTGTTCATCAAATATGCCAGGTATATGCTGATGTATCCAATAAATTTAAGCAATTATGTATAAATTTGTTATATATATCTTCAAATATATTACAGTTATTACTTAACATGAAGGACTTTTACACAGGGAAACATATTTCTTATTATTACTTTATGTATTTGCTTTTCGTAATTCACATATTTTTTATAATTTTTATAAATATATAAATACACCCTGTTAAGAATACAACACATAATGCATCGAAGACTCGTAAATACAATGCTTCAAATACTTTTTTCAAAAATTGTTTTAATAATACTAATTAATAGTGAAAAGAATACCAAATAGAGCAGTATAAAAGATAAATATATTCGTAATCCGAACTTTTTAAATAATATTTGTCCATAAGTTTTATCACTAAAGATGTATTTTTTCTAATATAATCTATATAATCAAGATGTTTAAATTATGTTCTTTCAAAACGGAATATTTTTTTTTTTCAAATACTAAATATTTATGTCTGTTATATTGTTTATCGAATTCCTTCTTGTATAATAAACTTTTATTTTATTGTTTGATTCTTCTATTGTACTACTTCCATATTTAGTTCTAACATTATATTAGTTCTCTTTATTATTATATATCATATTTTTTACGCATGTAATATTTTAAACATTATTCTTTCCATATTGTACTAACAACTGATAATTATTTATACCTAATTTTTTATTAAAATTGTACTCTCCTACCGTATTATAAAATGTACACTAAAAACAATATATAGATATATTTATCATTTAAATAATAATAACACTTTTGTTACATAATAGAATTAATAAGAATAAACCAAAAAATATGTCAATAATGTAAAAATACTTAAATAATTTTATCATAATACATCATAGCTATAATGATATGTCCATGTTATAAGGATAAATGTAGTAATTATAATGAAAAAGAATGATATCATTTTTTGTTATATTATAAAGATCTTTAATATGATAATATATAGGGTCCAAAAAAAATTTAATTATAATACAATATAATTTTAATCACAAAGAAAAATGTAATTACAGTTGTAAATTTCTACTTATTATTCGTTCATAACATTTTTAGTTATATATATATATATATATATATATACTATTTTAAATAATCGATAAAAGAAAAAAACGTTCAAATATATTATTAATATTTTACGATAATGTTATATATAAATGCTAAACCTTAACAAATTAAATATATTTTGAATTCATTCTTAAATATTCAAAATATATACATTAATATATTACACTAATTAAATAATGTTTACTTATATTTTCAAAAACAAAAAAACATATGATTTCCTAATATTAAACAAAATGTGAATTACATCTAAAAAACGAAATGTATAGAATATAGATTATGCATTATACTACATATTAAAAGAATAATTTCTATTTTTAAAGATGCTTTTGTATTTGTTATCCGAATTTTATAAATACTATGTTTTGGAACTAATATATATAAATGATAAAAAATATTAATTATCGCAAAAATATAGTAGGAATGATAATAAAAAAAACAAAAATATTTTACAAAATTTGTGTCATACTAATTATAAAATTTACAAACTATATGATATTTTATATATTTAAAAAATGATATTTGTATGTTACAACATCACGTATGAACAAATATATATATTAAAGGTATTAAAGTATATATATTTTTTTTTGGCATAAATTTTTATATGATAAATTTTAAATAATTTTAATATTTATCATTATTTATAAAAATACTTCTTTATACTCATGAAATTAATTTATTTTAACATTTTTTAATTAAAAATATTCATTTAGAGGAAATATTAGTGTAATAAAAAATATGGAAAATAAATCAAAGATAAGAAGTATTTTTTCGTTAAAATATTAAATATATATGCTTTAATGCAAAGGTATCTCAAATGAAATATATTTAAAATATAAGTATAATATAAAGGTTACATTATGTACATAATATATAAAAATAAGCAAATTATTTAATAAAAAAATGTTTTTAAGTAAAACTTATCTGATAAATTTAAATGGAATATATTATTTTTTAATTCATTCTTTTGCAAATCAATAATGCCAGGAATACATTCTAAGGATACAAATTATACAATGATTATAAATAAATAATATATTGTTAAACATATCTATAGCAAAAAAATATATTATTTTTTATTATTTTAAAACTTTATATATAGTAACCATTCCTGTGACAGATCGGAATGTCATATGCAATGAAACATATTGTAATCGTTCTATAAAAAGACTCTATTATTTACATTAAAAAGTATTATTCTCCAAACTATACAGTTATAATAATTGAAAAAAAATTAAAAAATATATAAATTTAAAATAGTATTTTTAAATTTCAAAAACAAAAAATTTTTTAATTAACGCTAATATATTTTATTGTTTTAATATATATATTATTATCGTCGTATCATATACGGAAACTCTTATCTAGTTACTTTTATGTTTTTTCGGAATATGATAATCTTCCATTTTTATGTACAATTAATGTTTTATATAAAGCATTCACTGAGGTATTTTAAAAATTCATAATAATATATATATAACCTATAAATATATTACAGAATTTAATTCTTCGTATAGGAAAATCTTCCAAGTTATTTGCTTATAAGTAAGATTTATCAGTTTTAACAATTTTCATTTTTTCGAGATATTTTGTTGATTTTTTTTTTTTTTAAAATAAATAAATATTTGTACAAATTATTTATATTTTTACAATTTGAGAAGCTATATACACATAATTTAATCTTCTAGTATAATATTTTATCTTTTCTTTATTACATTTATATAGCATAGGTGTATATTATATATTATATATATATCTCAATAAAACGTTCCTGCTTTTTTCATAATGTACTTTTTATTTTTAATGATTAGTTTTAATTATATTAATGCATAATAACAAAGGAAGTTAATAAAGAAGTTATTAAATTTACATTTGCATAATATAATTTTCATATTTATACTAATTATATAATATTATGTCTACAAAAAACAAATAATTCATTTACATATTAAATTTTTACCGGAAATTGTATATTCATCATATGTTTTTCATATATATTTTACCAAAGAAACCAATATTTTGCTTTTCTACAAAGAAGATATATTTTATTTATCCCTTTTTATAATATTACATGTAAACTATATGTTTAACTAATTCTGAAATATTCCCATAATTCAGTTTTATATGTAGTTTTCGTGCCTATGCTAAAAAATATAATTTATTATATAGTAATCTTATAAGTATATATGTTACTCTAAATTCAATAACTTTTGAACACAATAAAAAAACTTGAAAATAAATATCACTCTTATAAATATCTTGTTATTAATCGCATAAGGGTACAGTTATTAAAGTATGTTAATGAACTACGTGAAAGTATTCAAACAAAAAATTATACAGTTCCAGTAAAATTAATATTTATTTATTTACTGAAACAACTTGAAACAACTGAAACTAAGGTGTATGAGCTTTTCTTTTTATTTTCAATTATTACATTAACATTTATTGCACTGTTTTCTATGTTTCTTTTGTTTAGTACTATAAATTAATTTACTTAAAAATGTAGATGTACTACACTATCCCTAAAATATGCTGCTACATGCATCACCATTTTAATAGTGTTGCATATACAAATATGAAATTTTTTTAATAATAGATTTTATCATTTGTACTTTGATTCGGTCTTCAATATGAAAAAATAAAATTATTTATATTAACAAAATTCCTGAATACTGATAAATGGCTCTAAAAACGATCAAATATATTTGACCAATAGTATGTATTACATAAAGTATATTCCACAAAATTTTAATTTATAATTCTTCAAAAATATATGTTCTTTTACATATAAAGAAAATACTGAACAATTCAATCGAAATGTATATTGAAAAAGCAAAAAAAAAAAAAAAATATATTTTGTTTTAATAATAACACTACATATGCAATAATTTATGAGTATGATTCTAATAATGCAATACAAAGTTCATACATATAGACCAAAGTAAAAAATTTAACAACTAAAAAAAAAAGAAAATATAAAAAATTAAAAGACAAATATTTTAAGCAAAATTATAAGCAATAAAGATACACAAATATAAAAAAGAATTAATTATAATTGGTTAACATATATTCAAATTATTGTTTCACATTAATATACTTGTGTTACATAATATTTCTTATATTATATCCATTCACACAATATATATAAAAGGGAATTCATCAAAAAATACACATTAATAATTCAGAAAACGTAACAAGTACAGTAAATGTAATGGATAAACATAATTATAATTAAAATCAAATAAAAATTCGTAATATTAAAAATATGTCATATATTAACTTAGTAATAATACATAAATATTAATTTTTATACTATGATTATTAAATTACTAGTAATTCTATACATTAGGGACCTCAAATTTTGAAACTTGCATACGAGAACAATATGAATTTATAAGAATAAATTGTACATAAAATAATCATATTTAATCCTATAAAATGAAATGATACTTATAAAAACATAAAAAGGATATCACATATTTAACATTACAATAATCTGCATAAATGTAATTTATTGCCTTATTCGTGTAAATACATATAAAAATAAGACCATTTTGTTATAGGACGGGATTATATATTTATCTGTTTAACTAAAACGATATTAGTAAAATTAAGATGTATTATCAAGAAACAATTTTTTATTTTTATTTTTCAGGTATATTATTATTTAATGCTGTTTACACTTTAATGTTATGTTGAAAATTATGAACACTAATTTGAAAGATATTAAATATAAATTTAAATAAGTGCCTTTTTATAATAATTTATATCACATTTTTTACATTGTATATTTGTATACATTAAATAATGAAAAATTATAACTTCTTATTTAAAAAATTACATTATATTAAATGCAATTACTATTACATATTTTTCCCGTTTAATGCTTTAATACATTTTATTCTTATAGCATTAATCTTAGCTTATATTATGTTAATATTTTACATAAAAATATATCTATTTTTATATTAAACATTATATTTTAAATAAGAAGTAAAATAGTATATTCATAATATCATGAAGGAAACTTTATTAGATTATACTAATCATCATTAATTTTGCTTTACCTATAAATGAGCGTAATAGATAAATTTCAGTATTATACAAAAATTCTGATGATACATTAAAAACTATAATAAAAAATACATTAAAAAAGAAAATATATATATTTTAATAAATTTATAATATAATAAAAAAAAAAAAAAACATTCTTTTTTATAAATATTTTAAAATTAAATTTATGCAAATTTTGTTGAAATGATTTCATATATTTAAGAAAATAATATTCTGTTTTTTTTTTTTTGTATATATTAATCAACAATTATATATGCCTTATATATTTTATATTTACATATATTAATATAATACAGTCTAAAACAGAAATATAAATAAAATAATTATCTAATACCATAAATTATATTTACGTATAATCAACTGTATAATGTTTTTAAGTAACATATTTAAAAAAAAAAATGGAATAATATTTAAAATATTAAAATAAAAAGAGAACATCTACGAACGAAAATAATTTATATAAATAAAATAAAACATAATAATAAATGAAAATATACGACTTTTATATAACTAATTTATTAAACATAGCCATTATATAGTAATTTTATATGCAAAGAAATTAATTAAAAACATATATTATTAATATTTGTTTTTTTCAATTTTCTTATCGTTATCTGTCTCATATGTATCTGTTTCAAAGAAAACATTATATTGAGAAATAAAATATATTTTTTTTATAATATAATAACTAATGTTATTTGTATGAACTTCAAATTTGTTTGGAATTTCACTTAAACATTTGCATCATAAAAAGTTTTATAAATAATACATGACTTCTTTTATTATTAATGCTGAATAAATATGTATTGTAATAAAAATGTTATTTCTTTATAGTTAAATGTATAAAAAATCAAAAAAAAAATATAATATTTATTTAATCTATTTGTTAGAATATATCTATCAACTATTAAAGAAAATTAATTACAAAGATTTTATATTTTTTTTGTCTAATTTAATATATTATTCCTTTTACGTCCAACATTACGTTATTGTTCTTTATTACAGTGTCATAATTTATGTTACATTTATTTCAAATATATTGCTTAAATAAGCTTGCTATAATTAATTATTAATATTTTTGCATATTTTAATGAGTATCCAAATATTTTTTCATTAATTAATACAACTAAATATAGTTTTAATTAATTAAGTGTTTGTCAAAATGAAAGTATTCATATATAAATGCGGTAATAGGCACATATAAACGAAAATATATATATAATAAATTATATTATATTAAAATTATTCAATGAAATACTATATACTATAAATAAGGAATTTTTTGGTAATAGATATAAATATAATATTTAATGTCACAAGTGCATTTTAGCGATAAGCGCATTCTACAAGTATAGAAAAATTTAGTATAATATATATATTATTAGCTCTCATTCTTATACACTATGCAGTAAATATAAAAAAATATTAACAAAATAATGAGAACTATATAATGATCTTCATCATTAATATATAAAAAAAATAAAACAAAAAAAAACTAAAATAAAAACATACTATCAGCATTAATAATGATTTGGTTTATAAATTATATATTCTAGAGAAAAGGTAAGAATAAAAGGAATTATTTATGTTAATATAGGTAATAATATTTATATATATATATGTTTGTTTTAAGAAAAAAGAAAAAACTGCATTATACAGATTAATGACATTTTTACAGAATAAAATTTATATTACATATTAGTGTAACATATATATAATATTTTTTTGTTAATATTTTGTCTTTTCTTTTATAAAGAGAATGCTAGTTTTACATAATGATATATCTATAACTGTGAATTAATATTAAAATATGCTTACAATATATCCGTAGTTGTGATATATTTACTTAATGTAAATGAAGATAACAAACGTACAAAATATATAGAAATGAATTATATTAATTTATAGTTTATATATAAATTTTTATGTAAATGATGCTTTTATAATTTCTTTTTATTAATATATATGAATTTAAAATTACTTTATTGGTAAATAAAAATAACTAAATTTGTATTTTTTTTTTCACATTGTTATTTATATCGATCTATGGTGCTAATGTAGAATCACCATGGATAGCTGTTTTCCATCGGTAATATTTAATGTTTTTTAATACGCTTAAATTTATTCATAATTTATTTATGATAAAGATGTTATAATAAAAGTAAATGACAAATTAAAGCTTAAATAAGTAATAATAATTTTTTGGAATACAGTATTATAATTCCTATGGTTGGCAATTTTACGAAGTTACAAGGCTACCAGAGTTTAAAAGAATTGAAAATGAAATAAAACAAAAAACAATTTCATTGTCTAAAAAAAATGATAAAGATGAATTTAGGAAAGGATGCCTAAATTTGGCTGATTATCTAATTTCGAAAAATAAGCCACCACAATATTATAAGGATTATAAAGTAACGTGGAAAGGAGCTTTAAACCATAGGTTAAGTGGTTACTACAGAAATCTAGAGAAATATGGAGGATGCCCTTTGATTTTAGAGGAAAAAGATAAAAATATTTTAGAATTAAAATATGAAGAAGTAGATTTTTGTGATAAAAGAAAGAAATATTTTGATGAAATACGACAATTAAAAGAAAAACTACCAAATAATTCTGATACGTATTCAAGTAAATGTAATGAATATAATGAGTGGATTGTACAAAAGAAGAACAATTTTGATGTTAAGTCAAGCCTTTTTGGAACATGTTACGAAAATAGAAAGCAAAAGAAAAAAAGAAAAGGAAGTTCAGAATTTATATGCGACTTAAAGAATTCTCAAACTTTCCAAAAAATACCTAACTGCCCCTCACCAAATAAATTATCACCTCGTGGAGCTGCATCTGAAAGTACACAAAAAGATTTACAAAGCCAAGTTCAGGAAGCACCTAAAGCTTCATATACAGCCCAAGTTCCACCAAATCAGGGCCATCTAACACAATTTGCAGAGAAAGCCGAAGATAAAGAAATATCTCCAGATCCTCAGGGAATTCAAAAGGAACTACCGTTCACACTTCCACCAGAACCTCCCTCAAACGTTCAAAAATCACAATCTGAAACTACAGCTATGGTAGGTGAAACTACTACGGGGGATATGCAAGTTAAACCATCACAATATACCATAGATTCTGAAGCTCCACGTCCAGAAGCATCAACATTTTATAAACCACCTGATCCAGATTCTCAATCCTCAGAAACACACATTGATGCTGATATTGTTCGGTCACCTGGAGTGTCAAGGAATGATTCTCTTCCTTCTGTTTTACCTATTTCCTCTAAAATACTAGGTATCACTAACAATACTTATTATACTATTTCTGAAATAACTACAATATATAATATATATTTTTAAAAAAATATTACAGGTCCAGCAAAAAATCGACATAACAACAGCATATCATTAATACTAACAAGCATTCTAGTTATCATTATATTTACCATTTTCATCAAAGTATAATAAATTTATAGTATTAACAAATATTATAAAATTTTCATAACGTAATAATGTAATTTATGTATATGTTTTTTTTATGCTGTAGTATGCTTTAATAGGAAGGTTAAAAAAAAAAAAAAGATAAAAAGAAGACAAATGAAATTTCTAAGAATACTGATACCTTCACTTTATGACAAAAAAAGTAAATTTTTAACACGTTATCATACAGAAAGCCTATTACATGATGAAGAAAGTATCATAAAAAAACTAAAAATACATGAACACGACATAAAAAATTTAAACATACAAAGCAAAAAAAGATAGATTTAAAACCATTATAGAAGTACATATGGAAGTACGCGAAGAATTCAGAAATGAAAAATGGGAACACAAAAAAGGAGAATTTTTAGAGTTATGCCTAGAAATGTTCGCGAAAAGGAATATATAGCATATCCTAATTTGACTAATGAAGAATTTATAATGGAAAATACTAAATGTATTAATGACAATGAAAAACAAAAAATGCTATGGAATAAATGGATAAGAGAACATAGTAATATTTCTGAAAAATTGAAAAAAACTGTTTGGTTTAATTATTTGAAAAATGAATGGAAAAAAGAAAAGGCTTTCATAAAAAATAGTGAAGAATTAAAAGTGAATTTTTCAAATAAAATTCAAAAAGATTCATTTTCAGAAGGAGAAAAGGATTTATGGAGAGAATGGATATCAAAAAAGCATATGATTATAGAACAATACATGGAACAGGAATGGTACGAAGAAATGACACAAGAATTGCTCAATACGATAGATGATCATGAAAATGAAGAAATTAAAAATAATACTTTACTACTAAATACAGAAGAATTACAGAAGGAAAGTTATGAAGAATTATATAATTATCTAAAAAAAAAATTAATTGCTAAACTGTGCATACTAGTATTTATGATGGTATTAGAAGATTGCCAAAAAGAAAATCTAATAGAAAATGAGGAATTACATTTGGATCGTTCCATAAATGACTGGAAAACAGGAGCAAATTTAGATAGAAAAACAGATGTTACAAGAGAAATAACTGATGTTAATGATATTACTTTAGAAAATAGAGAAAATAGGCAAACTCCTGCTCATATAGGGGAGAAAAGCTTTAGACAAGAAATAGAAGACTGGGTAAGAGAAGATGATACACTGGAAAATTCCATATATAATGAAAATAGTGTAGAATAATCCTATTGAATTGTAGATAAATACATATTATAAATTCATAATATACATCCAGAATATATTAGAACAATATTTATATAATATCAGATGACACCTATGAAATATATATAATAAATTACGTGAAATCTAAAGGGTCAATGAAAAAAAGTACTTAAACAAATGGATACCATAGAAGAGAAAAACATATGTGAAATGTAATTTTTTTAACACAGGTATTTTATATATGTTCAGATTATATATACTTATTTTTATTTATGTAATAATATCTATTGAAAAGTTATATTAATACTTAATTCAATATAATTACCAAAATGTTAATAAATATATATATATAAGTTAATATTAATATATTCCAAAAATATTAAAGGTGCAAGTAAAAATTAAGATTTTGAAAAATAAATAATAGCAAAAAAAAATAATTTTGAAATATGGCTTTTGTATTAATATGCTATTTTTATATAAATTTATATGATTATATTTTATTCAATTGCTGCTTAATATACAGTTTTTTCACATTTCCAAAGGTGCATATTTGTTTCCATTATATATTTTCTTTATTTGACCGTTTCGAGTTTTAATTAATAAAAGAAATTTGATAAAAAACACAAACACGTTAAAAAATATGAAAAAGTAATCAAATTACATACATAATTTATATTATTAAATATATTATAAAGAAAACATACCATATACATAACAAAACACTATTAGTCTATTGTGAGTTAATGGATATTCTCAGAATAATGGTGTTCAATTATTATATATATATAACACTCAACGTTTATATATATCATTTCCTTTCTTATCATTTATTTAACTCTTCTTAAAGTGGAAAAATCATATTTAAAAACTCTATTTCATAATAAAGAATTTAATTTTCTCCATAAATTATAAGGTATTATATGTCAAACTTGTACACATATACATTGATAACATTAAAGTATTTTAATTTTCGTTTATATAAATATTATTAAGATATATTTAATAAATCAGTGATATTATTAAAATAGTTAAAAAGTGATGATAATGAAAATATAATGAATATATAATATTATATCTTAACGTCCATTTAACATTTTCCAAAAAGATATATACAAATAAATAAAAAAAATTTCTCGATGTTTTTCCCATATTCTTTAATTTTAATATTAAAATTTAATAATAATTTTATGAAATCAAAGAAATAAAAGTTAAAATTGAATAAGTTCATAAATTAAACAGTACTAAATTGATAAGTTTCAACGTTTTCTTAAAACCACAAGGAAATGAAAGAAAATATATTTATTTTATAGAAATTATAAAAAATATAATATATCATCTAATTTTTTTCTTTCAACTTAACATATAATTTCATTCATATGATATTATATTAATATAAAATTTTCAGTAACTATATTTTTACGTTTTAAAGAAAGTTTATAAATTTTGACTTTCATCTTCTTTTTTTTTTTTTTTACTTTTTTGTAATTATAGAATAACCTTTTTAATTCTTCATCTTAGTTAATAAGATTATTTTGAGTTATAGTTTTTTTTCATTATTTTTTTATTATATCTATATATATATTGGTATTTATAAAATTATATTAAACTGCTTATGCGAAAATATAAAATCCATTTTGATATGTATTAATTTTTTCCTGTTACTTTATACCATAAAAATACGTAGATTACAAGTTTTTATTTAATTCATTCTATTATACAAATACAATAGCACTATTTTTTTTATATTTTTGATAATATAATTATTGTAGTAGTAATATTAATAATTAAAATCACTAAAATTCTTTTTTTCTCATTTATCAGAATTATCGCGAGATGATAATGAAATTATATATATGCATTCTTCCTAATATAATATTCTTATAATACATAAAACAGATATATTATTATATATTAATAATATTTATTTAGAAAATAATTACCTTTAGTTATTAATATCAGTACTACCCGTGTTTCTTGGATTATCAATAAAATCAATAGAATTTAGGTATTATCACTTTATATTACAAGTAATAAAAAGAATATTCTTTTATAATATATTAGCTTAACATGTATAAGAAGCTTTTCAATAAATATTTTTACTCCTTATCAAATCAGATAAATAATACATACATATTTAATTAGTATAAAGTATAAATTACAAAACTAATATATATCTGTGTTCTCTTTTATATTATATTCATTCAATACCAATACATTTTTTAATTTACCTCTAATTTCTTAAAATTTTTTCCAGCATATTAAATATATATTAAATACTAATGATCATAAAAAAATATTAGCATACAAAAAACTATAAATTTAATTATGAGTTAATATGAAAGCCATTATATTAAAACCTATATATATTGAAATATTTGTTTCATTTTGACAAATTGTCTATTTTATGAAAAGAAACGGATTTGAAAAATTAAAAAAAGATATATTAAAAATATAAATAAAAAAATTTTATAAAATACGAAAATAATTACATTATTAGTGTTAAGAAACATAAGGTAATAAATAAGAACTTAGAGATGACCATAGTAAAATAACTTTATAAAACATTTATCTTAACAATTATAATAATTATATTACTATGTTATCTTCCACATTTTTCGTAAAGAAAGAACGAATCATTGCATGGATATATTAATAATAAAAATGTTCTTTTTTTTTCTTAATATTCCTCTAATTTATTTTGAAATTTATTTTTATAAGTGGTTAATATAATAATGCAATTCAAATATAAAGTTACTTTATGATTTAAATATATATAAACATAAGTTATTATGCAAAAATATAATTAACAAAAAAAAGGATAAATAATTTATTATAATTTTTTGAGATTTTTGAACCATAAAAAATGAGTTAATATAACTAATATGACGTAGAATAGTGTTAAATAAAAATAAGAAGTAAAATTAACAAAATTTAAGAAAATTATGATAATGATTTGAACAATTATTTTATTAAGTATGGAACGTAAAATATAAGTCATAAATATATTTTCTAACAGTACGCATGTCATTTAAATCATAATGATAAATTTCAGCTGATATATTAATCTATATTCTTATTAAACAACAAGTATATATAATCTCAATAATATATATAATTAAAGGATATAGGAAAATTATTAAATTATTTTTCTTTTACTATTAATTTATAATTAAAATAAATTTACAATATAATAATATATTATTTGATTATATATATTCACATTTCTATTATAAATATTTATTCTGTGATATGTTAAATGTTATAAAATACAACTAAAAATTTAATATGCCTATATAATTATATTATAAAGTTAATGGATTATTTATAATTATGTAATATATTTTATCTATTGAAAAGTTCACTAGTCATTAAAAATAATTTTTTTGAAGATTTATAATTTAACCAAAGATCATTTATTGTCATACATTATATTTACGTTTTAGATAAATTTATATTTTATTCATTTAAATACTAATTTCAGTAACAATTATAATGTTGATTTTTTTAACGAATATATATATTATTATTGCTTATTATTAATAGAAATTCAATTTATATGAAATGAATTATTTTAACTCTAAAAAAAATAATAATAAAATAAAAGAAAATATTCTAAGTCTTTTTAATAGTTATTGTTAATATACTTGTAGTATGTTAGATGACCAAAAAGGATTCCTAAATATATATTCCAATATTATAGGCAATTTACATGAAAATTGACGGAAGATAATTTAATTATTTGAGTAACATATTAGTACAATTTTATAAGCCACATATTAATAAACAAATAAGTGTGCTTATATTTATGTATAATTTTTTTTAGATACAAACACGAGACCATGCTTTTCAAATTATTATATTCTAAATTAAAAGCCTTTATTTTATACTGTACTAACTATGCTACCTTATATTAACAAAAAAAAAAAAAAAGGAAATATTTCTAAAGAGTTTATTTTTAAATTATATATATGAATAAAAATATATATATCATATATTAGCATAATATGATCATTATTTAACTTATATAAATATTAACATGTTATCAATTTAAGTTTTGTTATTATTTTCTCTTATAAACAATATCATCAGGAAGTGCAGGAGAAAATGTAATATTTAACTTTATGTTATAATAATTATATATATTATATAATTTAAAGAATTTATTCATATAGAAATATATAAAAATCTAATTAATATAGATATGATTTTGCATATTTATATATTATTATCATTTTTTTTTATTTTTAGAAAAACGATGTGGAATTATAACTTACCTGTAAAAATGAATTTGATACAGTTATCAAAGATACAAAATATAATATGGGAGGAGACCTTACAGAAAAACCTGCAAAAAAATGTATGAATTTAAGCAGTGATGATTTTATTGAACCATGTGAAAAGAATAGTAGATATTTAATTGAAATAAAGTAGAATTATATTTCTGATAGTCTTAGACGTTGTAAATGCTTTAATTTGCGGATAAATGTAGAAGACAAATATAGAAAGAATCTTAGTTGGTTTAATATGTACAATAAAATTTCGCTAGAATTGGGTAATATATGCTTACAAGAATTAAAAAAAATTGATTCTGAAATTTTGGATAATCTTAAAGAACTATATAAATATTATGGTAATTTTAGAAGATTTAAATGTCAAGAAGATGAATCTAGTGATAGTAGCTGTGAGAATGTCAGAAAAATTTATAATATTCATGTTAAAAATTATAAGAAATATCAAGGAAATAGTGAAAGTCCTTTTTGTGAAAAGTTAATTTTAAGGATGCACATGATAATAAAATGCGAGACCTAATATCTTGTTCTGGTTTACCACATATATTACCACCTATGAGAGTAGACTATGTTTTTGCTGCCAGTTTAACAACAGCTACCATATTATTAGCATCTTTCACTATATTCTTTGTTTATAAGGTTAATAAAAAATATTCCTAGCGTAAATATTCTAACACAATGAATATGTTCATCTTCACAAATAAATATCTGCACAGAACAATTATATTGTTAAGTATATATATTTTTTTTTTCTTTTTTCATGTAGTTCACACCAATGAAATCGCGGTTACATACTCGTTTACAAAAAATACAAATAAACTAACTTGACATTAAAAAAGAAACAATAGAATCCTTACAAAACATCTATGAAGTAGTATATAGAAATAATGAAGGAAGTTTACATAATATAGGTTATCAACCTCAAGTAGATCCCTGATACAAAATTTACAGTTTATATGATTTTCTATAGAAATCTTAATACTCAGCTACAAGAAAGTTACTAGTGGAAATTTATTTAAATATATGATTAACTAAAAATAAAAAAATGAATGATTATTTATTAAATTTATAATAATAATGATATAAAAATTATCCAGAGAAAAGATTAACTTAAATATAGGATCAAATTAAGAATTAGCAGCAGAAACATACCCGTATACATTACATTCTTGTCAGAATGAAAAAAAAAAAACAATTTAAAACATAAATATATAATATAAGACAAAAAAACAAACTTTGAATTCCCTATAAATTAGTATGTAGTAATATTTATTACATGTGAATTAAAAAAGGAACAAATAAAAAAATAAGAAGCATTAAAAACAACAATAATATTAGTATAGAATGTAAAAAAAAAAAAATTTGAAATGAAAAGTCTATGCAAAAAATCAAAAATTTATATTTTTTCTTTATAAAAATTGGTATTTCAAATTTTTACTATTATTTATTCTCTTAAATTTATATATAACTGAAATTATAATCCAACACAATGAAATTTCAACAATGTTGTCTCCATGTGGTAGTTATTATATTTAGAATTCCATTCAGGATATTATTACTTGACTATAAAATACAGATATTATACGGTTCCTAGATTTTAAATGGAAATATTTATTTCCATTAGATAATAATTCTTAAGTATGTTCTTTTCAATCTCTAAATTTTTTTTTTCTTTTTTAATACCTTCATATATGTATAACATTCAAGAGGGTAATTACATAGGTATATTGTAAATAAAGAACATATATAAAATTACATTATAATTATATATTTTTCACTGAATTAAATTATGGTATTAACAACTAGTATTTATATTTTTATATTTTACTTTTATGTTCATTGTACATAAAGTAAAAATAAGACAGATATACCCATAAATATAGTTTCATGTAACATGGTAATATTCAAATAATTAGATAAATCGAAGGGGCAATTCTTTTATTCAGGATTCTTATGGAATTTCTCTATTATATAAAATATATAAGTTACTATCTGTATATTCTAATACAAATGAAATTTTCTTAAATGTAAGCTCCTGTTTTTCATCTTATAAAATTTTCAGGTGCCACTCTAATTTGTGAATTTGTTATTTTAAAATATTCACTCATTTCAATAATTCCATATAATTATGTATAATCTTCAATTTTATAATATATCTAAATTTTAGTTATTAATATATATATAAGTTTTTTCGTAATATAATTAATATCATATTAAAAATAATACAACAAAAAATAGTATTAGAGAAAATATTTCACATTATTGATATGCTGTCTTGTTATCATGAAAAGGATAAATACAAAGGTTTTATAATGATTATATATTCATTTTTATTATTCATATCAATTTATAGTAGTCATAAATTAATATACAAAAAGAGCGATATGTTTATGATACATAGTTCTAATAAATATAAAGACACTACCTAATTTTTTATATTTTTTTAGTGTTTGTCCTTAATTTTATCGTATTATATATATATATATATATATTTATTTATTCTTACATATATTTTACATTACAAACTTTATTGAAAAAATAAATACAAGAGAGGAAGTTAAATTTACAGAAATAAAAAAGAAACAATAAATGTTCTACTATGATATATAATTTTTCCTATTGAAAATGGTTATATACAAGGATCTTAAACATCCACAATATTTCTAGTTAAAAATGTGGTATATAAAATGTAATTGTTTTTTTTTATAAACAATAATATTTATTTATAATATTTTTAAATATAAAAATATATATATATCTATGTATATATATATATGTGTGTGTTTAATCAGAATATAATTATTTCTTAAATATTCTATATATAAAATTAAATAATTTAATAACACATTGTGATATTTAATATTAATTAAAAAACAAAATACATATAGAAAATATTTCTATTACTTTCTTTTTTAAAATATTTATTCATATAATTTTATAAAATCGAATTAAATGAACATTTTATTTGAGGAAAAATATTAAGTATACGTAAAACTTATATGCATAAAGAACTTATAATACCCAAAAATGATAGTGAACTATAAATAATTCGTTCTAAAAAATAATTATTTTTAGTTATATACTTATATTTTCATATTTAAAACATTCAAACTTTTAAACATATATTAAAAAAGATTTTGTACTAAATTCGCGTTATAATACGTTGATCATAATATAATATAAAATAAAAAGTAACTAAATTTGATCTTTACAAAAAAAAAAACAATAAAATATACACTTTTGCTTTATAAAATATAAAAAAGACATTTAAAATTAATTTAAACAAAAAAATATATTCTTTTTAATTGGTTCACGAAATAATCATTTTGGACTAAATAAACGCAAAAGAAACAAAAACACATTACTCTCACTTTTTATGATTAACAACATGAAATTTCCTATTTAATTAAAGAAAATATACTAAATACATATTTTCATATGTATTCCATGGAACATAAATTAGTTACATAAATAAATAATCTTATTTACACATATATATTATACCGAAATATACAGCAA
Organism: Plasmodium malariae; assembly: GCF_900090045.1. Classification (NCBI taxonomy): domain Eukaryota; phylum Apicomplexa; class Aconoidasida; order Haemosporida; family Plasmodiidae; genus Plasmodium; species Plasmodium malariae. The sequence goes on along the minus strand of NC_041787.1, from coordinate 2,505,557 downwards.
AAGTAAATACTTAAAGTACAGATTAAAAAAATGAAATATTAAAAATCACTAAGAATTAAAAAGAAATATTTTTTTATTTTATATCAAAATAGTTATGTATATGCATATGGTATTACAAAAATTAACTGTATGATCATTTCTTATATATATATTATTTTTAATGATATTACATATCTTCTTATTGCATATTAAATACTTTTTGCATGAAAGGAGTTAACAATATTATAATAAATTTTAGGACTATTTGCAATTTATTTTTTCACGTTTTTCAATTTTTTTAGAAGCATAAATAATAGCTAATACAATTAAGATACCCAAAAATATTAAAACCCCTAAAATAATAAGTCCTATATAATCATTTATTGTACTTCCAGTAGTTCCTTTGATAGAATTATATATTATTATAATTAATAATCCTATGAAAAAAACTATAAAGGGTGGTCTAATTAGTAAAGATATCTTTTCATCTATGGTTCTACTTACAGTCTTTTCATTATTTTTTTTGTTACAGTTTATTTTATCTATGGAATCTAATTGATTAAATTTTTGTTTTTCAAAAAATGTATCTATTCCATTAGATAAAGAAGATTCTTTTTTCTTATCTAATTCATTACCTTCCCCTGTTTTTAATAAAATTCCTTTTATTTTTTCTCCTTCTGTTATAGGGCATTTGTCGTTTTTATACTTATATTCGCGCTGATCTATTAATTTAGTGCTATTTTCGTCAACAGATGTAACTCTAGTCGATTTTGAATCCAACGAACTCTCTGATAGTAGTCTATTAGTTGTTAAAGCTGAATCTTCATATATATTATACTTCTTAAACATCGATTTACCACAGTTATACTAAAAACAAAAGGTAAACATTTATTATTTACAAGTATATATATTTCTATACTAAGAAAAAGTTATTCAAAAAAATTAAACTTAGAAACAATAGAAAAAATAAGAAATATTATAATAATTCTACATTATTGTTATAATGGCATATCCATATACAAAGTTCAAATACAAAGATTTTAATAAAAAAGAGGAGCTTAAAATTCTGTTTCATTGTATAGATCTTTAATAATATTATATAATAACTAATAAAAATATTAATTATATTTTAAATTCCTAAAATGTTAAAATAAACTTTTTATTTATTTTTGATATTTTTATATTATTCTAAAAGTAATAAAATGAATTAATTCCGATATAATTCATACTAAATTTTACAAATTAAAAATAGCTTTAAAATTGATTTAATATAATTTCTATATAATGTTATTGTATAAAAGAAAAACATATAATAAAATAAAATAATGCAAAAAAAAACAATATTAGACAATATTAAATAAAAACGAAAATTATTCAATCAGTGATAAAAATATTTTATTTATTTAAAATACAGTATAATATGCAGAAATCGTATACTTATATTTATGAATAAATTAATTATGAATGTTTACATTAATATCATGTAGAAAATTTAATTTTATACAGTTTTATCGGAGAGTTTCTTCTAAAAGTTAAATAATATTAATTATTCTTTCAATAAAAACAATAGAAAAGGTATATAAATTTATGAGAAATATTTTTGATAATATAAAATATTCATTAGTATCTGTCTAAAAAGGTATATAAATTTATGAGAAATATTTTTGTTTATATAATATATTCATTAATATTTGTCTAAAGAAATACGTTCATTTATAAACTGTTATATAATAATAAAAAAAAATATATATTTACGAATCAATCTATGAATTTACTTATAAATTTAAAAGAAATCTACTAATGGAGTTATATTTTTGTATAACAATTTTACAATATTATATTTTGTATATAAATTAGAATACAGCTGATTGTTATTTAATAAAATGTTTAGAAATACTTAATTTTCATATTTCCTATTACTTCTAAATTTGTATATAAATATATATTGACATATATATTAGTATAATTATAAAAAAGAAGGTAACAATGAAATTATTATAAAAACATTGAATATAATAATATAATTTCAGAAATATGGACATCTATATATTATTACAAATAAAAATAACAAAAAGAATATATATATAAGATATATAAAAGGACAATAAATTTTTTTTTTTGAATATTAAAAATTTACTAATTCTTAATACGATATAATTTTCATAAAAATTCTAAATATATTCTTTTGTTTTAATGAGTACCATTAAAAACATATTTTTAAGATGAAATAGAAAAAATTATTATTTCTACATAATATAAATATGTTCTATAAAGAGAAAATTATAATATATCTTATTAATTTTACTCTTATTATAATTACAATATAGGTGATAATAATAACAAACATATTATATTCAATAAAATATTATTACTTAACAAAAAAAAAAAAAAAAAAAATTATTATTATTTCATTTCAATATGTTAAAAATTGATATAATACATATCATTTAATTCTATTATATGTAGATATTGTAGTATTAATAAAAATAAAACTTTAGTATATTTTATGCGATTTTATGATCTCAAAAACATTTCTGTTAAATTACTATACAAAGTTTTTAATATAAAGGATGTTATAACACCTAAAAATTGGTAAAAGAAGAAGCTTCTAATATGTATGTTAAAAAATAAATTACAAAAATATTTAAAATCAATATAATACATTAAAATTAATAAGTCAATATCTTTACATTCTCAATCATTGTATTCCATATAAATTTTTTTTAAACCTTTTTTCTTTTTACATTTATTTCATAAAAATATTTAATGGTTTATTTTTTTAATTATATCAAGTATAAAAATAGAAATTATTTTTTGTCATCACTTTATGTTATCATAAATATCCTAATATATTTTTATAAAATTAAATCAAAATTATGTATGTATAATTAAAACATAATATATATAAGAATCCCGTTGACTATTGGTACAATTTAATAATGTGCAAAATTAATATTCTTCCACTAAAAAGTTCTACTAAAAATAAAACATAAATAAATTTTTAATATTTCATAGAAATAACCTCAACCTTAAATCTTAAAATATTTAATTTGTTCTTTATTAAATTTATAAAACATAAAAGTTTTATATTATTAAATATATGTATATTAACGCTTTTTGATTTTTTCTAAGTATAATATTAAACATAATACTAATTTATATTGAATATGTATTCTATAATAATTGATTATACTTTTTCTAATCAATAATACTATTAATGCCATATAATTATTGGGTATATAACTTTCTTTACTTCAGTATATTTTTTTAAAATAAACGGTAACTTACTATATATATTGTCAGACAATATTTTAATTTCCTACTGTTTCATTAACTAGCCGTTTTCCATTGATATTTACTATAAACCTATTACTTCTTTTCAACTATGCTATTATTGTTATTATAATGACAAAAATATATCACCATAAATATATATAATTAATTAATTACGAAAATAAGTGAAATTTCTATTTTTGTGATATATTTTTTAACAGTAACACTTTTTTTATTTCATTATAGCACATTATTAATGATAATTTTTTTTAATTAAATTTCTACGCTAAAAACTTAATAAAGCCATCCACATAGTATACAAGCTTATATATATTTAACTAATACAAGGATAACGAGAAAAAAAAAAAGAATAAATAAATAATGTTAAATTAATTAATGCACTTATTATAAAATGTATAATTCCATAAATATGCAGGACATAACATAGAACAAACATAAATAAAATAACCAATTTTATTAACTAGATATTTATTCCTTTCCTTATACATAAATGTTAGTAATGGGAACGGTACAAAAACAGTTAAAAAACAAAAATGAAACTAATATTTCATATTATATTCTATAGTGGAACCCGCTATTAACCAGATACGATGATTACACAATAAGAATATACAATTGTACTTATAATACAACATGAGAATTTACGAGAATAAAATTATTAAAATAAACAAAAAACGCTTCTTATCACTTATCTTCTACTATTTGAAAAATCATAAAGGTCGTGAAACTTTTTGTGCCTTACAAGAAATTTTTATTATAGATTAAACAAATTATTTCATAATAATAAAAAGAGAAAGACGTAAAATATATAAAAAATATTTTATATATTAACTCAAAATATTTATATGATTTAATTCAGTAAGTTTCATTGGCTTTCTTTTTTTTATATTTATACGTAGAACTTATAAAATAAGTTTATCTTTTATGTAAAAAAAAAAAAATGTATAGTTAAAAGATAGATTCAACTAATAATTTATTTATTATATATATACAAAAAAAAAAAAAAAAAAAGTTTACATGTATATATTTATATACATATATAAAACAATAATAGTATACTTATTCACTTCCTTTCTTCATACTCAGAAGAAACTTATATTATTAATTAAAAAGGCTAATCATACATTTTTTAATTACTCCAGAATATAATAATAAAGACTAAAGCAAGATAAAAACGAGTTCAGTCTATTTTTTTTTACATTTACGAATATTAATTGGCACATAAATCTATAAAATTATATAAACTGTGCTTTTATATATTTGTATCAAGCAACATTTATTTTTTTAAAAAATTCTGTTATATACAGAAATGTACATATAAATCGCAATTTTGTGTTAAGGCACGAAAATACATTAAAATAAAATGCGAATAGCATTAAAACGTTCAAATTTACAAAAAAATTAAAATTGTAACTTTTCATTGTTACGTATCATAAATCCCAGTCACCTACAGGTTTACCTATTAAATCTATGAAATTAAAGATATGTTTTTTATTTATTTATATCAATTAGGAAATTGTAGATTTTATTCGTTATAAAAGATTACTGTACGTAGAGAATGATATGTTGTATTATGCATTTCGCTTTTTATATGTATTAACTATTTATATTTTTCATTTTTTCTTAAAATATAAAAATGCCCCCCAAAAAATATATATTGAAATATATATAATGATGCAACTATTGTAATATACAACGTCCCATCTAGTCCTACGTTTTTAATTAAAATTATTGCGATACCGGCTACAGCAATAGATAATAAATATAAGATAATTAAGGAAAAATACTTATCACCTTTTCTTCGTTTTATTTTTTTTAAAAACTTATTATCAGCATTCTCAACCTCCCTAACTTTCTTTGAATAATATTTTTTCTTAGATGTACCTTTATCAAAATATATATTTCCTCCAGCACATGAAAAATATGTACCTTCCCTATATGGTCCATAATCTCCTCTATTATTTAATGGACTTTTATATGGTTGTTTATTATTCCTTGAAGCTTCCTTTTTATTAGTAGATACATATTTTTTTTTGCATTCCCTAAAAATTGGCATATCTCCCTTCATCCATACAATATTTGAAGGCTTTTCTTTTTTATGCTCCACTAGTATTCTATAAATACAAGTTCCAAATTTTCTATAAATATTCGTCCTTTGATACAAATAATTATAAAAGATACTTTAGTAAAACAAATTAAATATTCACGATTTAAATGATAAATAATTTCATACTAATAAAAAATGTTAATAATGTTACAAAACAAAACAATAAGGTATCTTTAATTTATAACATTCTATAATATCACTACTAAAATAGCAGGTCCATGTTAAAAGGATAAAGGTCCAAATTTTAATAAAAAATAATAACATAATTTTCTGTCTGATGATGTAAACTTTTAACATTGTAATACATCCTTTTAAGATCAAAATAGTAATAACATAATATCCTTTTAATTACAAGTGATACTATATTTTTTTTTTTTAATTACTTTTTTTATTATTCTATTTTTATAAAAAATTGATAATATATATATGTACAATCTATTTAAAAATATCGCAAAAAATAAAATAACTCCCAAATTTTATTACTAAATTTTGACCTTAATGTTATTTATAAAAAAAATGCATTACTAAGAATAACACTACATGCACACATTTATAAATATTTTAATTATATAATTTAATAATTTCACGTGGTACAGTGATAAAATAATTATTTTATTAATTCTTTTAAAATAAAATAAAAAAAAAAATTATATTATATTTTAGTATTTGAAAATACTTAAATAAAATAAAATATATAAAGTATAAATCTTTGGTAATATATTGTTATATATACGAAGAAAATAATTTCTATTTTAAATGTTTTCTCATGGATAATAGTTTTTGGTTAATATTACATTTTATAACAAACAACTATTATAGTTAAAATATATTATCAAAATAATATTAGTACTAAAAAGCCAAAAAAAAAAAAAATGTATACAAGTTTATTTGTTATACTAATTATAAAACTCGTATTCATGATCTTTAATTATAAATTTTATAAATCAGAATCATAAGATCCTTGCTATTTATTGTACAAAAAAATATATATTTTATAGGCAAATAAGAAAAATACTGTTCTTATATTTGTTTCATTATTTTATCAAATTATAATTTTTAATTAAGTTTTATTCATATTATTAGTTATTAATGATAATTTTTATAATTAGATCATTTTATTTATGTAAGTTTTTTAATAAAACTTATATTTTTATATGAGATATTAACAGAATTAATAAAAAATATTAAAATAAATAATTAAAAATAAATAGTTAAAATTGATTAATTATCTAAGAATAAAAATATACCTCCATGTTATATGGACAAAAAGAATAGTAAGGGGAATTAAATGACTGGAATCAAAATTTCTATAAACGACTAAAAATATATAGCAGATGTCTTATTAAATTAGATGAAGAACATACAAAAATATTAGAATTAATGTATTCATAATAAGATTTATGCAAAGAAAAAATAACAAAACTAAAATATATGTTCTTTAATAAAGCACGTTCTTAACCATATATTTGTTATAGTAATTATTCATGTAAAATTAGTGAATATATTGAGATGATAGTAAATAAGAACAAATTTTTCAAAAATTCAATAAAAACAATCTAATATTACCATATCCAAAAATTTCCCGCGATGTAAGCCTAAGACATTTGAGAAATTTCCCGAATGCAAGAACTTTGATCTACTTATATATCATAATAATACACAGCATAATAAAAAGGAAATATCAAAATTTAAAACAATTAACTAAATTTCAAGATCAATGCCCACAAAAAGCTCCAATTCAAGACGAATTTATAAATTTAATATATGTATGACTACAGCTACACTCGATCCTCAAGCCCAATTTTATATGTCATCATCCGAACTTACAAATATAGAAAACAAAGCTAATTATGCTAAACCTATACCAACTGAAACAACAAATCTTTGTATAAATCCCAAAATTCAAACTCCAGAAATGCGTATATATCCTCTATGAATTAGAACAGTACTAAACTCAGAACACTTCATAGAATAGGAACTACTACACTATATAATGAAAAATAAAAACATCACTTAATTTCTCCTCCTTTTGCACTCTCTAAAATTGAAAGTACAGTTAATGTTTCTTATTATATTACTATTGATACAACTACACTAAATAATATATATATATAAAATCTAATTATTTGTTCGGAATGAAACTTATGATATACATAGAAATCATCTACTTTAATAAGCTTTGTAATTATTATGGTATTTTTTATTTTTTTTAAGGAAAAATAAAAATCACGCATTAAAAATATTGTAAACATTTAATTAATGTAATATATGATTATATGAATCTGTTTTTTCATGTTGTAGTATACTCTAATATGACTATTAAAAAAAAAAATAATAAAAAAAAAAAATTTCAATTTATCTACTAATATATGATTACATTTAATTCATTACTATAATCATTTAATGAATAAAAATAAGAAAAACTATATAGTTTATTTATTTATAAATTTTTTATATAATATACATTTATTCATTTTACCAAAATTGAATTACCTCAACTATTATGAGTAATAACAAATTAATATATATTTTCAACTCTTAATTTAAATGTAAATATTTAGTATAAATAACTTAATATATAAGTTTAAATAATACACACTAAAATATAATATATTTTAAATCTATATTTGCGGCTTCACATATAAACAGTGGAAAAAAAAAAACAAAACATCTATTAAAAAGGATTCTACAATAATAATATGTTATAACTTATTTCGCATAAAGCTTAATTTGTAAAACAAATATTATGCTAATTTATTAAGTAAAAAAAACAAAGGTAAGGAACACATAAGTATATAACAAAACACATTAACTTCATGTTTTCACATGAAAAACAAAGCATATATATATATTTTATTTAAAACTAATAAAACATTTTTTTAATTTCATCAACAAATAATCATTTAATAGAAAGTGTATAAATAAAAATAAGACTGATTTGTACAGTTACAAATATATATAAACACAGCTTCACTAAAATTTTTTGAATTGTGCTTTTTCTTATTAAAATTTACGCACATATATAAATTATTTATAAGAATCCATTTAAATATACAAATTTTCATATGAAGGCATAATAATGTATCAAGTTTAAACAATACTTTAAAGTAAAAATTGAAAATATTAAAATATTCGTTTACAAAAAAATTAAAAATGTATATTTTTAGTGTTCAGAATAAAAAATTCTAGGAATATGGATATATATTTAAAAATAAACAGGCAATTATAGATATGCTTGTCATATGTTTATATAAATAAGGAAATTATAGGTTGTAATATTTTTAAGAGAATATTTAGATGAATATAGGATATTTCGTTCTGTTTAATTTACTTTTTAAATACCTTAACTTATATTTCTTTCCAACTTTCCAGAACACATAAATAAATGTAAAAAAAATCATAAAGGTGAATGCTGAAAAAACCGTAACTTCTGCTACACTTACAGCTATCTCTGAAAATAATGGAATTAGAGATCCTTTATTCCTTAAATAATAACTTAAAATCACACCAAGAGATGCAAGTGTGGCACAAAAAGCAATAAATAAAATATATTTATAATGTACACTCCTTTTTAAATTCTCAATGTCAAGATTTGCAGAATTCCTAACTTTATTTATATAATATATTTTATCTACCAACCTTTTTTTATTATATGCATTTCTTCTATAGTTTACAGAAGATTTACTTTCATTAGAGCGATCATGGCCACCTACATTAATTGACGGGCATACATGAGATTGTTTGTTATTTTCGTATTCTTTATTATTTGGTATTTTTCCTTTTAACCCCACTGCATTTGAACCAATTCCCTGTTTATACCTTGCTAGTATTCGATAATTTCTTATATCAGATTTTTTACAAATTTTATTCTTCTGCTCCAAAGGATAATTAAATATGCTCTAGAAAAACATAGTAAATATTAATTATTAAAAATAATACTGACTATAATAGTTAAAAAAACATTTTACTAAAAATAAAACAGAAGAGTATAAATAATAAAAATATCTTAAAATAATATTATACCACATCACTGTAAAAATGGCATATCCAAGTTAAAAGGATAAACATTACAATATTAATAAACAAGTTTGACTTAATTTTCAGTTCCATGACACAGATCTTTAATATTATAATATATTAAGTAATGATAAAATTAACAATAATATAAAATACTTCCAGTAATAAAGGATGTTATAATTATTATTTTAATATTTTTCTAATTATGATTTACTTTTTCTTAAATACGCATTTAAGTATGTGTATACGGAATTTTACAGAATCCAATAAATATATCCTTTTTAAAAATGTATTATTATATTTTTATTACGATATAATTTAAATAGAAAAAAATTCTAATGAAATTATATAATTATATTACGTTCATAAATATTCGAAAATTTACAAATTAAATATACAAGAAAAAGTTAATTAAATGATATTTTTTTACGACCCATTCAAAAAAAAAAAAATAAAATAAAATATAAGCAAAAATTTCCCTCGTATAAATCATCATACAATGCGTGTCATTTAAATATATAAAAAAATAAAAATCAAATTTTTCCTATTTTTCAAAATCAAAATATAATAGAAAAATTTACTTTATTATTCCTGAATTATATTAAAAAATTTTTAACATTGTAAAAATATCATTACGCTGTATTTATAATGTTAAACATAAAAATTAATTTATATTTTTTATTAGATAAAAATATGTATACAAAAAAATACAAGATATATTTTTTACATTTAACATGTTTTTATTAGTAAATTTTTTATAATATGATATTATTTCTCTTATAAGTATAAATAAAAAAAAATATTTTAATTATTTAATTGATATAGGCAAGGATATTTTTTTTTTATAAATTTTGTATTGTATATGAAATATAAAATAAAGGTAAAAAAATATTCATTTAACTTACATTTATTAATACTTTCTCATTTAAATATTTAGCATCGTTTTGACATATTATCAACATACGAATTGTTTGATCATTTAGGTTATTTTTAAAATAAAATGGTGATTGATAATTTTTTTAAAATATTACTTAAATCTAAATAATAATGCAAAAAAATTATTTTGCACAATAATATTTAATTATATTAATTCACATAAATCTGCATATAAGTTTAAAATTATAAAATTCATAAACCAAAAAAATTATGGCAGTTTCCTACAGTAAGAACGGTAGAAATATATTATTGAGTTTAACTTTAAAAATATGAATAAATCATTCAATTAAGTTATCATTATTAATACTTTATGCTAATATACATTTTTTATGTATTGAATTATAAGTTATTTATTATATATTGTTTTTACTGTTTTATAATATTTTGTTTTGTAGTTACAAAATATTAATATATAATATAGATATTAAATAACGATGAAAATGGAACCTTATTTAATCCAACTTCTAAAAAAACAAAAATGTATAATAATTAAAATGGATATAATATTTAAAAATGTAAATATTATTTTTTTTATATTCAAAAATATTTACTAATATTATAAATAAAAGCATTTATTAGTAAACAGTAATTTGGGAAACCAAAAAGAATAACTATACAAATATTATATTTAATAATGAAAATTGATTTTAATTAAATTAAAAAAAAATTCATTATATTTTATTATATTTATAGAATACCTAGAAAGTTCACCTACTAAAATTTTATAAAATAATTATTTTCAAGGTAATTATACTATATAAATGTTATATCATATTTTTAATTCTTATAATATTTTTACAAACATATAAATGTCTACTTAAACTGTAATATTAAATTTTAAACATAAAATTTTATTTACGAGATGTTCTTAATAATATATATTTGTTAAATTTATATTAATAGCAATTCCATTATATATCAGTAGATTATCTAAATTTCTTTTATATTCAAATGCATTTGTAGTTAATTTTTTTTTTTTTATTATAAATTTAGACAATATAGAACGTTTTTAAAATTGATAATCAAATAAATTTTCATTTATTTTTAAGAAAACATTATTTATTGAACTCTACCTCAAGTTGGCTATTTTGCATTAAACTTTAGATAACCAAATTTCGCAAGTATTTAATTTGCACAGTTTATTATTTTCTTTTAAATTTACAAGATGATACTTTAAAACTATTTGTGTTCATAGAAAATACATAAAAAATTGAATATTCACTTAAATGAGCAAGGTACAATTAACAATTCTTAATAATTATATTTAATTATATCCTCTTACAAAAACATACCTTGAACTTTATTAAATAAAATTACTAGAAATATGAAGAAATTATACGACGTAAATCAATGTGCAGTACGTAAAAATTATAGTTTTTATTACAAATAATGCACATATTATGAATTAGAGATATAATTTAGAATATAATCGAAAAAACTGTATGTATAAAAAATTATTAATAAACTTATGGATTTGCTTTTTTATATTAGTAATGAATTCTAGGTATATAACTCTTTTTATAATTTTATTTGTATGAATTTTCAGGAATTTAAAAAAATAATAGAAAAGATATATTTTCACTTATATTTTAAATATTAAAAAACCGTATATTAATGTACTACTTCAAATGGAAATAAAAGTTATGAGTATGTAAATTTCTTCACTCGTCTTAATAAATTACATAATAGATATATACAAAATTGATGGGTTATTATTACTAAGATAATTATTTCGATCCACATTAAAATTATTTTAAATACACTAAAAATTATAACCTATAAAATCTGTATACAAAGTTATAATGCATATATCAGTTAAGACCTAACATTTTTATAAAAGTATATTCACGTGAACCCATAAACCTTGATGCTTATGTTATAAGTAAACAATCATCAAAAAATATATATAACATTTTAATATGGTATCCTTTCTATTCTGTTCTTTGAACTTATTTTTCTCTTTTTAGAATAATACTAATGTTTTTCTCTTATAAAGCTCATATAAATTCCATGTTAAAATATATCTACATTATATTTCTATATATATTATATATTCCTAAATAATACATAAATGTTAGGTATATATACTGTATATTCTTCGTAATTTTAATGTTCATATTATTTTATTCATCCTGGAATCAGCTTAGATAAACATATTATAAACAAAAAAAATATCAGTATAAATTTCATGATATACATATTCATGTTTCTCCATAATGTAATTTAGTATGTCAACATAAAAATTTTTATGGCAGGGAATATAGTATCTTTTAACATGGTTAACAGTTATCCTTAGAGAAATATCATTGTTTTAAATCAAATGCACTAAGATTAAAATAATTGTATTTCTTTCTTCTATTGTATTCGAAAAGAACACATAAAAAATATAAAAAAAATATACATATATATACAAATTAAATTATTCCGAGTACACATTATTTATACAGAAGAAATATTATAACAATATGCAATAATATTAATATTAAAAAAAATAAAAAGTACATCTTTAATTAAAATTTATATTACAATTATTTTTAGTTACCCTATGTAAAATTTCCCATATATGTTTTTTCATTTTCTTTAGATCATAGATATAATTTCACAGAAAACAATATAAGTATGTATTAATTTATTGTCTAATCAATAATGTGTATAATATGTATATAATTTATATATAAAGCATAGATTTTTATTATATTATTATCTTCATGTTAACCTATAAAGAAATCACATTTAATAAATAAAATTATATTATTAAAATTAAACGTAACATCACTACGTAAGAAGCCCTATACATTACTCTTATTTAATTAAATGTTTTATAAAAATTTGCAGAAGTTTTTTAAATAGGCATTATTTCATATTACTCAACAAGTAAAAAAAAATGGCACATATTTATGAATGATCTATTAAAAAAAAGTATACTCTTGTTTTTATTATCTTTTAATTTTTAAAATGAAATCTTAAATATTAAAAGATTAGTAATTGTCAATACAAATTACATACATTTATATACATTTTAAAAAAATATTTTAGTTCTTTACTTTATATATTTATAAACATAAGAAAATAACAAAAATATGCCAAAAAACACATGCATATTAATATATGCCTGTAGAAAAAGAATATTTACTTACATTACCCCTACCATAATTTAACTTTATTTAGTATATATATTACAATTTTAGTAATTTACAATTATTAAAAATAAAGAAAAATTTTTATATAAATTATACATTAATATATAATTAAATTTAATACTTTATTTTAAACTTTGAGTGATATAAAAAATACAAACAGCATATTATATTTTAATTTATTAATATTTAATATAATACACATTTAAATATTTTTTGCACAATCAAATTAAAATTCCTATTATGAAAACATTAATATAATAATTAGTTTTATATCTTCAATTAATTGTAAAATTTTAGAATCTTCTATTCACTGAACATTTATAATTAATAACTAAAAATGAAATTATTTTATTTCTTATATTCATAATTTCACATTTATATTATTCAAAAAAAAAAAAAGGTTGGTTAAAAATATTTTTATAGTAAATATGTTTTATAATATATTTCTCATAGAATACATTTTTCAGAATAAATGTGAAGTTTTCGCTTTAGTTAACAAATATATATTTACATATCAATGCAACAAAATATATTCAATTCCTTTCATTAAATAAAAAGCAAGGAACATTTATTATTAATTTAAAAATCATAATTAATTTCCATAATATATTGAAAAAGTAATAATTTTATATTAGTATGTAAAATAGAGGTATACACAACATTTTTATCCAGAATAAATTATCACACTTCAATAAAATTATATGAATTTTGTTATTATATATTAATTTTAATGTATATGAATATACAATTCATAAAAACTATTTTATAAAATATATAAATATTTGAATCCACACTATTTTATTAAACGCAAACAATACTTTTAATGCAAACTGCAAAAAATTAAAACATGCAAATTCACAAAAGAAAGAAGAACGCTTACTTTTACTAGTTTATATCAAAAAGGCAAAGTATATATTGGTTCTTAAAAAAAAATATGAGCAGTTTTTATTTAATGAGTATATAACCAAATATATTAAAAATAATACTTCATATTAAGGACTACTTTACAGAAGTAAACATATTCCTTATTATTCACTTCACCTTTTCCTGTACTTAATTTTTTCATATTTTTTAACTTTCTTGTGGTAATAAAAAATAGCCAATATAAATGTGACACCTAGTATAAGGAAGGGTATGAAATATATCAAAATACCAAATATTGGTCCTAAAAAACAGGCCTTATGGGTACCTGTATTTAAATTAGGACATGCCGATAACCATGGTAAATTATCCTTCAACCATTCTAAAAAGGTATTCAACCATGCAATATTCTGTTTCGTCAATGTTTTTAAATATTCTGTCAAACCTATTAGTCCCCAAGATCCTCCATCAGTTTCAAATGCATAACCCACTGATAAATCTGCTACGAATACTGTTAATAATAACAAAAACAATAATAAAGGTAAAACAATTCGCAATCCGTATTTTTTACGTACTAACTTTCTGTAAGTCTTATTGCTAATTGTCCTGCTATTTTTAAGAAAAACCATGTAATCGAGTTCTTTGAATATTTTTTTTTCAACATGAGAATATTTTTTTGTTTCAAACATACAAGATTTATTTGTTATATTTTGTTTGTGACCTTCCTGATTTGTTGATGAACGCCCATTTGATTGTTTATTTTTTGACTTTTCCCAACATTCATAATTATATGACTTTTTTTTTTTTTTCATTGCATTACTTGGTATCTCTTCATTTAAACCTACAATGCTTGAATCCTTAGGATGTTTACATTTTTCTAGTAAGCGATAAGTTATTGTATCTAATTTTTTAACGAAGTTGCAATTCCCATGGAAATATTTTTTAAACGTTCTCTTAAAAAAAATATGTAAAAAATTTTCAAAAAAATAAATTAACTAATGGAAAAGAGAAATATTAATAATAATAAATCTGGAAAAATATGAATAATTCAAATATCCATAAATAATAAAATCATACTATGTCATGGCTAAAATAGTATATCCACGTTAAAAGGATAAAAGCACCAATTTCCATAATTAAGATAAACTTAATTTTTTGCCCCATGATACAGAACTTGATATTCTAGTATAATAAGTATAAATAAATTAATACTATTATAACTAACTTTTAATGATAGAGAATACTATATTTAATTTAAAACTTTTTTTTTACTATGGCTCCTTAAATATTTGATAAAATTTATATAAATATAATGAATCTTACATCTTATGAAAAGAATGATAATAATAAAAATTAATTTTATAAATTTTATCTTAAATTTAATTAGTAATAAAAACAAAATTTTCAATAAAATAAAACAATATGAATTCATTAATGGATGTTGAAAATATACAATTCAATTATTTAATGTAATCAATGAATTAAATAATATTATTGTAAATTCAACCTGATCGAAAATACAAAAATAGTTTACTTCTTATATAGAGATATTGAGTTTATATAGAGTACAGAACGTATAGAATATATATATAATACACTTCTATACATAATAAAAAAATAATTATTAAATTTTAGTATGTTATCTATTAATAATTCTAATGTTATAAACATTTTTTATGAGTACAAACTATTATTCATAAAAATATTAATTATTAAATCAATATAATTAGAGTAATAACAAATAAAAACAGTAATATTTTGTATAACATTTATATTACATTAATTATAATATATTCTTTAGTTAATATGTAAATAAGTATATAAAATTTTGTTCAATAATACATTTAATAAATTCAATTTATAGCATAGTACATAATCCATAAATAAATATATATTTTAAAGATAAACAAAAAATTATTCTTTATATTGTATGGTAACTAATAAAAATCATAATTTTTAAGATTAATTTATATATTATTTTTAAATGAAAAACCTTTATATTCATGTACCCATTTTTTGTTTTTTTTTAAATATATTTATATATTTAGGAGATATATTAAATTAGTAAAAAAAAAAAAAATAGAAATTGAAGTTAAAATTGCTAAGGAAATATTTTAACAATTTCATTAATTTAAAAATATATCAAAAGCAATAAATCTACAAATAGGCATAACAAACAGGGCATAATATATACATATAAAGTAATGAAGAATAGCAATATATACTCTACTAAAATATATGATTCAGTAATTCATCCATTTACAATTTTGTAACTAATATATTATTTTTTTATTGTTTCTTTTAATGCATAGTTTCTAGATAACATATTAGAGACGAAGTATATTAAATAAACATAAACACATAAATAAATAATATTTCATTAAAAATAGGTTTAACAGAAGAAAAATATTATTCTCAAATATCTCTATTCCTTAAATGGTATACAGAAGATGCTGATAATCAAAAAAATATTATAAATACAAAAAATTACTGTAATAGTCTGATATATAATTTTATTTTATCATTTTAATAAATTTTTATGTTCCAAATATACAATTAAAAAAACAAAGAAAGAAAAATATAAATAAATTTAAAATGTTATTTTTAATTTATAAAAAAAAAAAAAAAAAAGATATATCAAATAAGTAATATTATTATATATAAATAAAATTTTAATGTATTCTTATATTATTGTTGTAACATAATTTATAAATGATCTTATTTTGCTATATATTCTCCCATAAATTGGTAATCCTGCCTTTTTGATCTCAGTTATTATTTCTATATAAAAAATATATTAAACTATTTAAAAAATATATAGTAATACGTATATATAAAATATGAAATAATTCATGAAAAACATATGCATTATATAATAATTTCTTGTTAAACAATTAATTTTTGAGTAGTTTTTTTCAGATATAAGAATATTCATTTTTTCTAAAAATGCTTTTGATCAATTTTTTCAGAAATGTATCTACACTTGCCTATTTTATTTATGTTCCCTAAATTATGACATCATATAAAAAGTACTTTAATTTGGTAATAAAATATTAACTTTCTCCTCATAATATATATAACATAAGGCAATGTGATTATAAACATATATATAAATATTTTTTTTTTAACATGTATATCATTACTACCACTAAATTTTACACAATAATTATAAAAAAGCCATATACTTCAAAATTTCTTTTTCAAAGTTAAACAAAAAAAATAAATAAAATAAAATAAAATAATATTATATTATATAACCAATTAGAGTACTATATATTAATTAAGTAATGTAAAAGATTATAAAAGCAATTAAGAATGGTACTCTAAAAATTTTGCTTAACACAGAATATAATAAAAATTGTAATTTCATATAAATATTTTAATATTTAAAATTTTCAATTTACTAATGATGTCTTTAAAAATATAGTGTGTAATACAATAGAACTAAAGAATTAATATGAAATCAAAAAGGTCATACAAAAGAATTTCTTATTTTATTATAATACATGTTCTCTAATTTTTTAGGTAAATAAAAAAATATATATTATTAATTTATTACATATTACATTAAAGAAGTATTTGGTATTCTTTATATATATATTCAAAGTAAATGTAACATACATTATTAGACGAAGTTCCCAATATAATATTCATTAAATACAAATTAACAAATATAGATAATGTTTATATTAATAGTATTAACAGTATATATATTCTATCTTTTTTGTTTTTTTTTTCTTGTTTTTTTATGTATTTCCTTTAATAGAAATATTATAATATAATATTATTTTAAATAAAAAATGTTTTAAATTAACATAAATTTGTATGCATTTTTCTAATGCACCGCAGTCAATATAATATAATCGATTTCTGTATAATAATTATTTTCATTGATTTTTCAGTATACTATAAAAAGTATTTCATGGCTTATTGCACTAGATACTTATTCATGCACAGTATTTATATTCATAAATTATATTATTTTACATAAAATATTATGGAGAAGTATAAAAATACTTTAAAAAATTTCATAAATTATACATTTACTATGTCCATGTTGGATGCATAAAACAAAAAAAAAAAAAAAAAAAAATGACTTTATGTAAAAGCTTTCATCTACATAATTTTCACATAAGAAGTGATAAACATTATTAGTCAATAATTCCATAAAATAATTTAAAATGTTCTTTAAGTTCATTTTCTTTAAAATCTAATTTTCATTAGCACTTAGGTAAATTACTAGAATGCTTAATACTGAATTGGTAATATTAAAGTACCTAGTTGACAAATATAAATATACTACATAGTGAAATATTATAATTGTGATAAAAAATATAAAAAAACATTTATAGAAACAAATAGTTTAAGTAAAATTAAATGATTATACATTAATGTTCTAGTAGTACATTTATTTTTCTCAATTAAATTATATAAATATACACAAAAATATATAAAGGAAAACAAAAAGCAAAAGATTAAAATAAATTTTCTACTATGAAATACATATAGCACAATTAGAAATAAATATATATAGGACACATAAACGTATATGTTATTTCTTATATTAAATTTTTTGAGTCAAATTGAATTGATTCCATAGCAAATATTAGTTATTATTTATAGTATTTTGAAAAATAAAATGCTATTATATATATAAAATTAATTTCATGAAATTTGTATTTAATTATTAATATTAAACAAAATATAAAAAAAATAATAATGTTACTTAATTTTTTATTATTATGATTAGAAATTTCCTAATGCAAAATATTTTATTAGTTAGTTCCACTCTTTTTAGCCCCAAAAAATATGAATTAATGAATAAGACATGTATATACAAACTCACTATCAAGAAATGAGCATATTAGGGTATGTAACGCCTATAAATAAAACACATGATAAATACAATCTTCATTTTTATTAGAATTTATGAATAATCGAATATTATTTATTAAATACAAGCATGTAAAATTCTCATATGTACATTTTTCATAAAATGTTATATTTTTTTCTTTTTCAATGATATATTTTATAGATATATTACTATACATTACTTCAAACCTAACATAACCTATAAATTTAACAAAAAAATGATATAATTATAAAAAAAAACAAATAAATTCTATTTATATTTATTTCCTTTTATTACAATAAAGAAGTAGCATTATTAGTATCAAAATATTGATAATTTTTTAATATTAACTTTCCATATTTTAAAATATTTTAGGAAATTATTAATACTATTTTTATCTCACATACAGAAAAATCTACATACAGTGTAAGCTTCAAAATAATTATGTTCGCGAGCTCTATTAAGGAAAGTAGTCGTATTTATTTTCGTTTTCCTTATAAATACTTGAACTTGTACATATACACGGTTAATTTTTATAAAATTATTATTATTATAAGACAAAAAAAAGTTTATTTCTAAATTAATACTTAATAACTTATTTTTCTTTGTTCATTAAATACTCAGGTTACTTAGTAAGAAAAATACACAAATTCAAGTAGGATATACATTCATAACTTTCATTATAATATATACTTAAGTAATTCTAATAAATTGAATTAAAAGAACATCTTAAGTAAGCAATATACATAGTGAATCCCTTCCTTATTTAGTTACAATTTTATATAATCCCTATTTATTGATCAATTTTATATAATTAACTTTTAGAATAAATATGATCAATTATATATGTATAATTTCAAATATATAAATCATACAAAAATTTAAACATTTACAAAAAACTCTTTTGTATCGTATATTTATTGCAGTTCATCTAACATAATATTATTTATAATAAATACTAACTAAATTTTTTCTTTAAAAAAACAAAATATTACAGTTTTTTCCTTATATTATACGCAAAAAAAGATATCTACAATTGACATAAAACAATTAATACATTATTTTTAATTGAATCACAAAACAGTCATTTTTTTACTGTAAAATAATGAAACAAATGAAAAAAAAAAAAGTGTACTTCCTAATATAAAACATGAATTTTCCTACAAATTTAATGGTATAATAACAAATTCACATTTCTATATGAACTTTATGGAACATATACAAATTTTGCAAAAAAAATATAAAATCACGCATATATTATGTTAGTGTATTGAACTACGCGCAAAAAAAGTTTTTAAATATTAATTTATAAAATAAAGCAATCAAATTGACTAAGAATTTATAACAAAAACTTTTATATCTTATATAAAAACAGATATACATGCTCACGTGCAACCATAAAAATTACGTAATTACATGCACTCTTGTAAAATTATTATACTTAAGAATATTACATAACTATTTTTTATAATTTAAAATTTTTTTCCTGTGAAACAACCATATCATTATTAAAAATTCTACTATTATATTTTCTTTATCATTCTATATTTTTTAATCTTTTCATAGGTATAAATAATACCTAATACAATAGATATGATCATTGCAAATATCAAACCTAGTAAAATTATTGTTAACAAATCACTACTAATTTTAGTAGATGGTTCTTTAAATCTATGAACTAATTTTAAAAATACTGATAAACTCAATACTAACAAAGATAATGGAATAAGTGCTAATTTTATCTTCTTTCTATTTATGGCTTTACACTTTTCCCAATCGTTGATTTCTTCGTTATTCCTTATTTTGTCAAAGGAATCTAATAAACTGAATATTTTTTTTTCACACAATACATCCACTCTACTAAATAACGAAGATTTATTACTTTTAGCTACTTTACCCCATTCCACTCTTTTTAATGTACTATCTTTTAATTCTTCGTTTTTTAATAATGTGTCTTTGTTATTTTCAGATACATCTTCATCTAGTACTTTGCTATATAACACATCAAATTTTCCATTCACTGAATAATGCGCTAACAGTCGATTAGTTGTTAAGCATAAATTTCTATCTAACTTATACGTCTCATCCAATAACCCACTGCATCTATTCTAAAAAAGAAAATGTAAACAAATATTATTTATAAATATATATATTTCAACGCTAAGAAAATGTTATTTTTAAAAATAAAATATTCAATAACAAAAAATAAAGTATTATAAGAAATATTATTATAATACCAGTTTATTGTTATAATGAATTATCCAAATTAAAAGAGTAAAGATAAAGATTTTAATAAAAATAGTGGAATTGAAACTTTCTTTCATTTTATACATTATTAATTTTTTTTATATATTAACCAATGCAAAAGATAACTATAGTTTAATATATTGAAAATGATAAATGAATCTGTTAATATTTTATCATTTTTTGTTTATTTAATTTATTTTAAATTTTACAAAATGAATTATTATAGATATGCTTCATATATTTTTTACAAAAACAAAATAATTTTAAAATTTAGAATAATTTCTATATAGGTTATTATAGAAATAAAATTGAATCAAAATAAATGATAATTGTTCATAATATTTAAATTAATTATTTAATAGCAAAGAGATTAAATTTTTATTTATAAATTAATTTAGAAAAAAAGAATATAATAAGAAAATTATTAAGATGATATGAAAACAAAAATTATTTACTAAGTGATAAAATTTTTGCATTCATATAAAAGAAAGTATAGTACGTAGAAAATGTATACTAATATATATTCACAAAATAATTATGAATTTTTACTTTGTTTCTAAGAAATAATTCTAATTTCTAACATGTTTTTTTGTGTTACTTCACGCATTAGTTAAATAAATTAATGTGACCCTAAAAATAATAGAAAAAGAACATGTAGATATGGAAAATATTTTTTTATTTTATCGAATATTCATTATTATTTAGCTACAACATTTTCTTATATTAATTTTTATGAATTAAGAAAGTAAAATTTTTAGTTATTAAAAAATATATTAAATTATGTATATATTTTTAAAAATACCATAATAATGCTTATATTTTTGTATAATAATTTCTACAATAGTATAATTTGTATCTAATTCAAAATAAAAAATTTTTTTATATAGTCTAAATTTTAATAATGCACAAATTAACTTTTTCTATTTTTCTTTTATTTTCCTAAGTACCACGTAAGTAACACTGTCAAAAAGTGATAAGCTAATATATACACATATAAAATATAAAGCTTATATAATATATTTATTTTAGAATTACAAATTTGGAAAAAATATAATAAAATTAAATACTTATAATTTTACATAAAATTTGTTTTTACACTATAATTAGCAAAAAAAAAAAAAAATTGTTATATAAATATTTGAAAATTAATTTTATAAATTTTTTTCCCTATATTCTCAGGTATTTGAGAGAATTCTTTTTTGTTTTGTATCCAGCATTCACATCCTATTACAGGTTGATTATATATTATATTTATAATATTCATAACTAATATACGCAAAATATAACTTCAATATAAAACATTTTAAAAATTATAAATTGTTGTTCTCTATACTCTCATCTATATTGTTATTAATCAAAATATTTTTAAAATAAATTGAATAGAACATAAGGATCTGAAACAAAAAAAAAAAAAAAAATTAAACAATTAATTCCTTCATTTGATATGTTTATTAAACATATATATTACAAATTAATCTTTTATGTGATGTAATTATTTAAAAAGTCTTATTATCAATCAATATTTTTATTTATCCTTTTATTGTTATTTAATTTTTTTCAAATTATATATCTCTTACGTTTTATTTCAAAGAGTGTATTAAAAGATGAAATTCTTTATTTATGTTATAATATAATAATATACAATTCTGGTATTATGTTTAAACGGTTCGATAATTTTAATTACCATTTAATGCCTTAAGTTCCATAAATTAAAACATGATATTTTTTACTATACACAGGCAAAAATATTTTTATATTTCGTGTTAAAAATATAATTCCATATAGTTATCAAATTCATATTTAAAACCAAAAATAATTAACACCATTTTAATATATATATTCAAATATATCTATGAATAATTAAGTAAAAATAATTAGGAGACTCCAATATATTTTGTATTAAATAATATAAGATACTAATCTATTACATAAAATTATAGTATTGTAGCTTTTTATTAAAAAATTATAATTTATTTAAAATTTTTTAACTATATGTTCTAGTTCTACTATTCTATATAATGATAATTTTTAATAATTTCTATAAGTATACAAAATTATTTTTATTAAATAAAGTACATACTTATACAATTTATTAATTAAAATTTAGTTAAATTATACAAATTATGCACAGAAGTGCTAATACACAAATACAGAAGAACATATATATATATAATAAATTATACTATTAAAAAAAATTATTCAATGGAATAATATGTACAATAAATATATAATGTTTATATAAATGATACATTTATAATATGAAGTGCCATAAGCACATTTTAATTGCATGTAATTTCCATAACCATAAAAACTATTTAGTATAATCTTTATATTATAAATTCTAGTCACTATGTACAACATAGTAAATATAAAAAAACAAAAACCAAAACAAAATACGTAATACATATGTAAATATTAATTTTATATAAATATTTTTATTTCACTTATTAATGTTTCCTTTATATATTTTTTTATGGTTAGACATTCGTTGTTCTTATTGCAAATATAATATGAATTTTATATAAATATATATGCATACCTGAGATATTATATCGAAATATTGATATTATATATCTCCAGTTGTGATATATTTCTTTAAGGTAATAAAATATACCAATAATATAAAATCAATATTAATGTATATAATTATTTTAGAGTTCCTATATAAATTCAGGGGTAGTTTATAATTTTATAATTCCTCTTAATGTGTATTAATTCTAAAATTCAGCTATTTATAAAAGGTATAAATTGGTATTTTACTCTCATATTGTTATTTAGAACGAACAAGATTGTTAATGTAAAATCACCATCAATAATTATTTTCATTCGCTATTATTCACGAATTTAAATATAAATTATTTGCTTATTATAAAAAAAGTGATAAAACTAATTATGAAAAAATTAATTAATAAATAATTTTTAATAATTTATTTTGATCATGAATATTAGTTTTAAAGGTTATAATGCAATAAACGACTATAATACACACAAATTTATATCTGTTAGGAAACATATACAACACAAAACTAGATTTTTAATTAAAAAGGATGATAGAGAAGCTTTTAGGAAGTTATGTTAAGAACTAAGTAATTATGCATATGGATGCACTACCATATGAAACTATAATATTGTGGGAATGAGTAACAAAGGATTGGATAAAATATAACTATTGAAATATAAATAACCATGAAATACGTCCTGTAATTATATAAAAAAAAATCTAACAAATTATTATACTTATAATATGAAGAAATGTTCTCGGAAAAAAAAAAAAAAAGTGATCTGGCTAAAATAGAACACATAAAAAATAGAAACCCATGTAATTCTGATACATACTTAAGTAAATGTATCGAGTATAATGTGAAAATTGAGACAAAAAAGCTGCATTTTAATGAAAATAAAAAACTGTTTGAAACATTTTACTAAAAAAACTAACAAAAAACTAAAGAAAAAAAAAGAAAACAACAAAAAAGTACATAGTTAACATGGTACTTAATTCTTATTGTTTTAAAGACTTAACGAATGACAATCCTTGAATATAGTATCATCTCCTCAACCTTTATCTAAAAACATAGAAACAAGATGACCAAAATAAGCACAAATAATACATGATGTTTCATCTGGATCCTATGTTTTAACAAAAAAAAATTTTGCAAAAAATTCCGAAGAAACAGATAAAAATAAACAGAAACTACAACTCCCACCTTTATGTGAATCGGAAGAAGAAGTTCAAATATCATCATCACCTGAATATCCAAATATACAAATCGAATAAAACATATGCAACCTGAAAAATGACAAGTTCTTATAAATTCTAAATCTCCATCCCTAAAAATTACAGGAAAATCTATGTTACGGGTTCCAGAAGCTCAAGTTATAATAACTCTCCATAAACTAGAAACTATTATGTTATCTCTTTAAGCATCGAAGTCCAGCTCACTTTCTCTTTTTACTTTTGTATCCCCCAAAATTCCATGTACCCCTAATGCTACATGTTTCTATATTTTTGAAATAACCACCGTAAATAATATATATATTTAAAAACAAGCTACATATCCAGTGAAAAAATTACCTATTACACAGATATCATCTATTTTTATAATCTTTCTTCTTATTATTTTATTTATCCTTTTATTAAAATAACATAAAACATAAATATTAATAATATATTAAACATTTACTTATTGCAATAATTTATTTTATAAATCGGTCCTTTTCATATCCTAGTTCTTACTAATGAAAATATTCAAAAAATCAAAAGAGATAAAAAGAAGACAAGCGAAATTTCTTATAATATTTGTACCATAACATTCTGACAAAAAAAAAAAATGAATTATTAAAACATCATAATTTGAAACATTCTATATAAGATGAAAAAGAAATTATAAAAAAATAAAAGTACATGAACATAATATAATAAAAAATGTAAATGAGCTAAAATAAAGGACAAACACAAAACTATCATATAAATATATATTAAACTTCTAGAAGAATACAAAAATGAAGAATTAAAACTCAAAAAAAGAGAATACTCAGTAATGTGCATAGTAGAACTTACAAATAACATTTATAAAAGGTTTCATAATTTAAAAAAGGATTAATAATGGAAAATAACTGAAGTAGCATTTCCATTGAAAAATAAAAAGTTCTACGGAATAAAAGAAAGGAAAAACATAAAAAACTTTCTCAAAATTTCAAAAAAGTATAATGGTTTAATAATTTGAAAAAAAAGGGAAAAAGAATAAGATTACTTAGAAAAAAAATATTCATAGGAAAAAAATCCCACTTTTATAAAGACAAATACATATATAGAAAAAGTTGACATCAAAAAAGGACATATTTATAGTACAATATTTTGAACAAAACTGATTTATGGGACTGGCAAGAGAATTACAGAACATGTCATTTGAATACGAAATTTAATATATTAAAAATGACATATAACTAATAAATATAGAATAATTGGATCACAAAAAATTTTATCAAGAATAATATAAATATGTAAAAAAAAAATACTAGTAAAACTGTGTATACTCGTACTTATGATAATAATCTAAAAATGCAAAAATGAGAATATTATAAAAAATAGTGAATCATACTTTGATAATTCCATAAATAAATAGAAGAGAAAAGTAAATTTAGGAAAAAAATTAGAAGTAAAAAAAAAACATAACTGTTAACAGAGCTGTTTTGGTAAATAAGTAAAATAAGTTAATATAAATAAAATAGACGAATATCACTTTATAAAAGAAATATATCATTCGATAAGAGAAAATAATACACAAATAAGTTTCATAGTTAACTATGAGGACGTATATAAATCCTCTCGAATATCAAGAAAACATATTTTATAAATTAATAAGCATACATTCAATGCATATTCAGATAATACACAAAAGCAAACATTTGTTGTCAATGAAAAACATTTCTTAAATATTTCAATGTCATAATGGAACAAACAAGTAGAAAAATGTAAAGTAATGTTCAATATAAAGGAAAAATGCAAGCGTTAAATACGATTACTAAAAAGCGAGTATTTAAAAAATATTCCTAATATATATAACTTTTTCTATTTCTTTAAGCATATCTATAAAAAATTTTAAATATTTTATTCATTAAAAATAGAAATATTTTAATGTATATACAGAAAACGATTAATTTTTTTGTATTAATCATTAGTATATCAATTCACGAAATTTTAAACAATCTTTCTTGCTTGAATCCGTAATAACCATTATATTCAGTAAAATTACAATATATGTTAATTTTGTAATGTATAATTTTAAAATGTACATGAATTTCTTACATAAAAATATATGTATATATATATTATTTTAGGGATTAATAAACATAAATTTTTATTACATTCACATTTGTTCGAATATTTATTAATTTCTTAATTATTATTATGTTAAATATATATAAGCGATAAAAATATACAAGAATTTAAGTTTTGTTTTTTCATACAATTTAATGTATTTATTAATATTATACATATAAAATTCATGAATAACATAACTTTCTTAAAATACGTTTCATCATCATTAAATGCTTATAGTATTATTCCCAGATAAATATCCCTTTAATGATATTACAGGAAGGGGTTCCTTTTTTGATTTTATTTTCATGTATAACTAGACAGATAAAATTATAGAAATTTATACTTCATATATATAAATATATTCTAAATCATTAACTATTTTTCGTTACAAAACATTACAAAAAGAATTTTTACACAATGAAAAATTTTATCGATTCTAAAAAATAAAATTTTTTTAAAAATTTGCTTATATATATATATGCATAAATAAAGATAATTAAAAATAGCAATTTATTATTTATTATAAACATAAAAATTATAAAGAAAAGATTTTAACATTTTCATTATAGATATATATTTTACAGGGCAAAAATATTAATAAATCTGGAACATGTTTTTATATAGTCATAACAAATTTAACTGAATCATATTCAATAAAAGGTGAAAAAAAGATAATATCATTTTAATAATGTATGGTAAAAAAAACATACACATTATTAGCTACCAATTATTTATTACGCTTAAAGATGATGCTTCTTATGAGTTAATAATAATTTTGTTTTCATTTCTATATCTTAAGTAAATTTCTTGTGTAATTAGATGCATTTCCTTCTTAAATACTTCCAAATATTTAATAATTTCATTTTAATAATCATTAAAATTTAAATTAATTTTCCATATATAATACTTTATAGCATATTTAACATTATGGTATTTATTACTTTTTATTAACTTTTTTTATTTTTATTATATTTCCTTGTTTTTATCTCAAAAAATCAAAAAAATTATTATTGTTAAAATCTTTATTTTTAATATCATTTCGTATATTGTATTATTAAAATTTTTTAATTAAATTTAAAACCACTATGTTCCAAGAAAACTTATATAAATATATGTTCTACGTTATTTTCAAAAATAAAAATATAATTTATGCAATATTATAATATTAACATCAAACAATGTATATTTTACTATTAATAGACCATTAACATTTTGTGCTAAATATATATAATTATTGTATTATTGTATATATTACGTGTACTGACTAAATTTTATTAAATTGCTATATTTATACATATAAATTAATGGTTGTTCTAATTATCTACATTGCAAATTATTTAAAAATAAATTTATATATGTATGACTTCCTAAAATATCAATATATCTTGCTTTATTTTAATCCTAATGTAAAAATTTTAAATAATATTTTTCTACAAGTTAACTTTTATACACTCAGTCAAGTAATATGATTACATTCTATTACAACAAATAAACTTAGCTTTTTAATAATATATATACATAATTCATAAATTTTTTTGTAGTAAATTATCCACAGCCCTCTTGTAATTCTTTTATAACAATTTAAAGTTTTTTAAATTATTATTTTACTTATATTACTTTAATTAATAATAATATTTACATATAAAATTTTCAAAAATACTATTATTTGATGCACTTTATCCATTGTTAATTCTTAGTACAAGTTATGATTATCACTAACTAAAGTGAGCTACGTAGTCCTAAATTTTAAAGTAATAAGAAACAAAAAAAAAATTATTATATATATTCTAATGAATATTACCGAACAAATTATAATTATAAAATTTTTATTATCACAAAATATTAGTTATCCTAAAATAAATTCGACATGATTACTAAAACAAGTAAATTATTCTTCTTCATTAAAATTTTTTCATTTGTCTTTTCAGTGTGAATATGGCAGTATTCCTATGAGGTTTGATAATTATTACGCACAATATTTATACATATTTTGTAATATTAAATTCTTATTTCTAAATCTAATATTTTATTTATATTGAAACATAAATATTTTTTTAAATATTTACCATAATTACTAGAAAAATACATTAGGAAAATCATCTATTAAGAAAATAAACTTAAGTAATACGTTAGATTTAAGTGTATGAAGAATAATATACTTAACAACATATGTATACCTAGAATATATAGAAAAATTGTCAGGAATAAGGTTCAAAGATACATTTCATAAATCATATAATTCATTCAATGATATGATTATAGAGGATATACTGGAAAATTAGGATAGAATAAAAAAAAAAAAAAAAAAAATCATTAAAAAGTTATCATATGAAAGTATTATGTGCAGATTGTAAAAAAAGAAATATTAAAACTTCCAGATATTGAAAATAAAATGAACCGTAATTTAGAAGATATATCTAACAAAAGAATTAAAAGAATGCGTAAGACAATAAATTCAATTATAGTAAAAAATTGTCTAGGCTAAAATGATCACCAAACTATTGTATCCAGAGTTTTTTTTTTCCCCAATTATATGCATTTTTATTTATTCCTTTATACTCCTACGTACATATAAAAAATAATAAGTTAAAGTAGTTTAAAATGTATAACAATTTAGATTATTATTAGAAAATTTATGAACTTTCCTTAGGTATTTACTAAAGAATGGTTCCTTTAAATCTTTGAATTGATTGCAGTCGTCATAATTCCCATGAAACATTATGCATTTAAGAGCACACAAAGCTCTTGATATATATTTGATACATGAAATATATTCTTTTAAATTTATATATATATGTATATAATTAATCTCAATGTTATCCTTATATCACCTAGTTTAAATAGTTAATTTATATTTTCTGTGTTTACTTATAAAATAAATATTTCATAAGATCTATAAGAAAATGTAAATTAATTTATTATTTGTTTTTTTATTTTACTTATTTTCTTATACTTGTTGATTTTACTAATATTTCCTAAGTTATATTTTTACTATTACTTTTACTAAGTTTTTAAGTTATTGTAATTATGTACATTTTTTCATTTGTATTTTAACATATATGTAAATTCTTATAGAAATTGATTTATTAGGATTTATAATTATTCCCCTTATGTTAATTTATGTACAGATCCCGCTTATATTTATTTTATATTTTAAGATTATTTTCCTTAAAAGAGCAGCATAACATTAAAGATCTATTATTAAATTTAAAAATTAATTTCGTAATAATTTTTACTCAATTAAAATATTTTTCATTTAAAAGTGTCAAATTTTTCTAATGATTTATTTTGTTTTATGAAAAAACATAATAAAGTATTGGATTACATAACATATTTTACTAACAAAAACATTTTATCATGTTCAATTTTTAAGCGAGTAAATTTTTATAACATTCATTAGTGTTTTATATTCTTTACTTTTTGTATTATTC
The DNA here is from genome assembly GCF_900090045.1 of Plasmodium malariae. NCBI lineage: Eukaryota > Apicomplexa > Aconoidasida > Haemosporida > Plasmodiidae > Plasmodium > Plasmodium malariae. The sequence continues at coordinate 2,474,872 of NC_041787.1, read as the reverse complement.
TATTCAAAAGTAATGTCATATTTTATTTATTTTGTTAATTCTTATTGTCTAAATTCTTTCTTTTCTACATAATCCACTAAAATAGACAATATAAATATGGAAAAAAATTAATACAAGTATATACGTACATTTCACATATTATATATTTCTTTCTATTATCGGTAATGTTACGTAGCTGTCCAAGTGAATATGCTTGATAAAATTTTATCTTTGCCTTCCATATATGAATGATTACTAAGAATAAAAAAAGACCAAGAAAATATGAAATGTTAACTGAACATTTATGTAAATAACCATCCAGTTAAAATAATAAATATGTATAATTGAAAAAGTTATTTTTTTATTACAACTTCTTATAACTAACAGTTAATTTCATTTTCACATACAATCAAAGCCCAATAATAAACTTCCTAATGAATAATATTTGTAACATAATAATAAAACAAAGAATTTATATTTAATAATACAATCCTGTTGTATCAACTGAACGTCCGCATTGTTATATAAAACATGTATTTGACGTACTGTATTTGTATAATGATTAAACAATAAATTAAACTATAAATGAATAAATATATAGACAGAGTACATATAATTTTTCAATAAATTCAAAATTGAAAGACACATTGAATACCAGTTGAATGTATTATTTATGGGAATAATTTTATTTTATTATCATTTCTATGGAAGGTATAAACAACTCAAAGCGAATGCAGTGAATAATATAATCATTTAAAAGTGTTATTTAAAAAAAAAAAAAATTGCTTTGTTTAATATGTATTATTATGCTTCATACATGCTGAATCCAAAATATTCGTGAATTTAATTCTTTTTTACTCTTAAATAATAAGTAATTCTTTTCCCATTTATATTAATTTCTCTTTTTCATTTCAAAAATATTATTATGTATGCAACTTACATAAAATAACTTTCTTTTATTTATTAATTATACATAGAAGACGAACTTTATATAATAAAGAAAAATACAAAAAAAATTAATTTTAAATTTCAAATTATTCATATATATATATGTTAATTTTATATGAATATTATTTCTCTTTCGGAATTAACTTCTATTTCATCAATTATATAATTCTAAATTCATTCAGCTCTTTACATTTCAAAAATATATATTTTTTAGTTTTTTACTGATTAATTCACTTACAATAAATCATCATCATACCTTAAAATAATAAATATTACATATTTATTCATTTATTCATTTATTCTTTAATATCCATGATGAATAACTTGAATTAAGGCATTCTAATGTACTTCAATTAAATTATTGTATTAAATCTTGTAATCATATATATTTATCTTTCAACAAAAAAAATAAAAACCGTAAACTATTATCCTTTCCTCAGCTCATCAATATAATTCATATTCCTTATTGCTGCTTTAGAAATAAATATATATTAATATATTTTTAATATATAATTGATGTAACATTTTAATAATTTTCTCGTTTATGATAAATCTTTATACACCTTTATTAAGCTTTACAAGTTTATAAAGTAATTAATATAATCTTTTATAATACACAATTTTAAAATTAATAGATAAACATATATAAAACAATAATTTATAATATATTATAATTTTTACAATTTCGACTACATACATTTACAAGTAAATAATGCTAAACACTAATCACTATATCAATAGAACAAATAAAAATATATAATTATCATATATGTATGTTTTACGATACATTAAAATAAGTATTAATCGTTAAAAAAAAATTACACTTCACTACTATATAAATTAAGAATATTTTATTTCTTTAATATATATTCTTAAACAAAATAAAAATATATAATGCATATATAAGTAAGTGTATAATGCTCAAATAAACTATTACAATTTCAATACAAATTATTTATTCAATTTTTTGTTCTACCAAAAGCTATTACTTCCAGAACATGATTTATACATATAACACTTCTGCTTCCCCAAAACATTTTATAACATATGTGAAAATAAAGCAAATTATTCACACTGAGTAATAAGATAAACGAATTTCACTATCTCCCCATTTTGTTTTTCTGCTTTTTGCTTCATAAAATCTTGCTAGGTTTCCAGATGGATCCAAAAAATTATACTTATATTTATTTTTTCCACGGTAAGAAATCTGAATTAAAAAAAAAATATAAGAAACAAAAAAGTTATATTTCGTAATTATACTTTTATAAGGAAGATCAGCTATATAAAAATGTGTAACATATTTATATTTTAAAATGAAATTTTAATTTACTTTATAAAATAAGAATGAAGTAAATAGTACTCCTACAACTACAAACCCAAATGTTACTGCTTTGTAGAAAGGATCATTCATTAATATATTAAGAGTTCCTTTTAATGAATTTCCACTTTTCATTATATCTCTGCCAATAATTAAATCTTGAATTACTGTTTTCCAATATCCACTGTATGAATTTTGTTCACATTTTAATTCAGATATAAGATCATAAGGGTTATATGCTTCTCCACAATTAAAATATTTTTGACACCTGTTTTCGTGATTTCTCCCCTCCAAGAAATAAGTGCATCATTTATTTATATGCCTTTCATATAAAATTTTTATCTGTTCAAGATATTTGCAATACTTTGTTTGTTCTTGTTTTGCACTTTTTTTTTTCTTAATATCATTATATTTCTTAAAATAATAGTATAAATACTTTTCTTCTTTCCAATCATCAAACTTACCATCCAAATCAAATGTACAACTTTTACCTATAATTTTATTATATGTATAAATTAGTATGCTATTAAGTTTAGATATATCACAGCTTGCCAAAGAATTATTCCATGTTGTACTAAATTCTTTTATTATTTGTTCGTATGTCCAGAAAGTAAAGTAACGACAAAAATCATGGTTATTATTTTTTATATAATCCTTTTCAAGATTATATAATTTATTTAATTTATTTAAAATATTCTCACAAAATACTTTGAATTGGGGGCTTCCACTATTACTCAACTCCTTACAATAACTACTATTTACAGTTGTACTACTATCGTTATTAATTTTATCAAATTTTTCATTTTTAGATAATTCTTTTGATACATCTACCTAACAATTAATCAGAGGAAATGAACTATATATATATATGTACTTTCTTTTAAAAAATGTAATTTGCTATTCAAATTAAGATATAAAATATTAAAACAACTAGTAAATAATAACGATTATAATTAATATACAAAATGTACCAAATCATTTTCCTCTTCAGTCTTCATTACGTTTTAATATATATCAATTAAATAAAATAATCATTTTATTTTAGAACAAAAATATCAATATATAAAGAATAAAGGAACATAATATGTATTCCTTATGTATATTATTAGAAAATAAATATTAATTACTGAAATTTATTCTGGAATTGTAATTTTTATGTTATACAATTATAATTATATCATTAGAACACAAAATTAACATTTTTAACGGTAAAAAAAATTTAAATGAATAATATTAGTAACATAGTACCAATAATAAAATTTAATTTTATAAGAGTGTTATGTAATTTTATTAATGATATATAGTACAACAATTATTACCGAATGATACATATATAAATGTAAGTTTATATCAAAATATTCATTAAATTATCATAACTGATTTGTAAAATGTTTTTTATAATTTAATATGTATATAATTTGATTTCCTTTATCATAACATGATTCGCAGGTTCAAATATATACGTTATATATTAATATAATTTACTTCCTATAAACAATTATAATAATGCATAATTTAATATATTATCTTTTGCTAATGTGTCTTAGAAATGTAAAATTTAAAAAATCCTTTTAATGTTATAATATGTTATTCAATATAATAAATACTTTATAAATTCTATTTGATAAAAAAAATATATATATTTGTAAATATTTAATAAAAAATATTCCATTTATTACATAAAAAAATTATGTATTCTCTCTATATTATTATTTTGGAAACTTAATATTTTATTTTTCTGTAAACTACAATAGTAATAATGCATTATATATGCTCCAAAAAATAACCACTCAAATACATACATATATAAGATTAGTTTTTTTTTTTTTTAATTTATTTGAAATAATATTATTTTAAAAAATATAAAAATACACAATTTTAAAAAGACTAAGATAAGAATACAATATATATATTTTATTATATGACATAAAAAAATATAGCTGAAAATTTAATTAAAAATAAAATGAATTTAATTGCAAGCCATATATATAGTACAAAAATATATTTTTATCATTTATATATATATTAAAATAATAATTAAAAAGACTTCCCTTGTACATATCAATTGATTTATATCCAATATTTTTTCATTTATTTATACTCTACTTAGTAATAATTCAGAAAAACTATAATAATAAATATTGTAAAAAAATAAAAGAATTCTTACAAGGTTATTAATATATTGTTTCAAACCCACGTTTTTCAATGGAACACATTCAACCAAAAATCATCAATATCACTGTGATTACTCCATTATGGTATTACTATATATTATTCTTATTAATTTAATTATTGAACTACTAAATATTTTATCCTAACAATATACTGGATATAATAAAATAAAAATTAAATAAATTTTTTAATAAATAATAATAAATAACTTTTTTTCTAATGAAAAATTAATACTTTAAAAAAATTTTATGGAATTTTATTTTTTTTTGGATAATATCATTACTGATAGAATGATAATTACTTTTGTATTAGTATATATAATATTTATTCTGAGAAAATAATTATATTAAAAAAGAGTGAGTATATAAACTAAAATTAATTAATTCACCCTTCTTCTAAAATGTTAATTCTAATTATTACTTATAGTGTTATTACATATAACATTTATTCATTATCATATGAATGAATAATGTCCTGTGTATTATTAGTTAAATTTAATTTAATAAAAATTGTTACTAGGAATATCAATATTTGCTGTAATGCACTTACTATATCAATAACATTTAATTACTCTTATGAAATGGTAATTCAAATTTGAAAAAGTTAATAAAAATGTATTATAAAAAGCATATTATGTAAAATATTTTAAAATATTAAATGAAAAATTAAAAAAAAAATAAATTTCTATGTTATACTTTAAAATGTAGAAAAACGGGGGTAATAATATTTCTGTAAAAATAGGGAAAATAATTTTTTAAATAGTTCAATTAAAATTGGTTTGAGTTTCTACATACCAATTTTTTATTATATCTATATCCATTTATTTTTCAATAGTAGAAACCACTCCTAATTTATACTACATTCGCATTACTAGAAATAAAATTCATTGTAATAAATATATATAGTTAATTTTGTAAAAAAAATATATACAATAATTTCCATTGCAGTTTCTGTATAATAATTATATAAATGTTCTTCAAAACGTCAAATTCAAATAATATTTCACAATAAAGCAAATATAATTATTCGGAAATTTTATAAATAAGCAATTTATTTGAAGGACAAAATACCTAATTATTTAATATAAATCAAATTATAGTTTACGTAGATTAAAAAAAGTATAAAAACAAATTATTCATATATTAATATATTATTTGAATAGTATGTTACTCTATAAATCAATATTTTTCTATATATTATTTTAAAGATTACTTTTTCTTCTTACTTGTAACACAACATATATGTTTCTCTATAAAAATTTTAAAACGCATTAGTATTTATATTTTTCTTATTATTAGTAATACGTATTTCGAATTCTAAGTCTTAATAAACGAACAATTTTTATTAACATATATTTATATACATTAGAAAATACTTATAAAAATATATATAAAAAATATAAATGAAATATTTGTTTTTATTTTTAATATGAATTTAATTGAATACATATAATGATGATATTTTCTTTTAACTTGTTTGTACAAGAATAAAATGGAAATCATAACTGATCTTTTGGTACACATTTATATTTTATAAAAAAAATAATTTAAAATATATACAAATTATTGTTCTTAAACACAACAAAAATTACTTCTTTAAAAATAAAATCTATATTATATAATTCATTATTTCTTAATATTCAGCATGAACATATAGAAGGACCACTATCAAGTAATATATATAATAAATTTAACAATAATGTAAATGGAAGCCAATACGATGAAATTTGTAAAAAATGCAAGGACGTTAAAGATGATTATCCAACAGGAAGTTATGATCTTTGTAAAAAAATTGCAAAAAATGCAGAGGATTTATCACTACAGAAAATAAAGAAGGATATATTCCCCACTGCTTACATTATACATACTGGGTATATTATAAAATAAAACAAATTTTAGAGCTTAGCCCCGAAAATAATAAATCAAACATCTTGTTAATTTTTTAAAAGTAAGAAGTAGCATTTATGATCGTTATTCTTTATATAAATGTCTACCTGAAATTGAAGGGAACACTATAGATGGATTAAATGAAAAGGTAGATGAAAAATATTTGTTCGATTATTTTCAATATTATGATGACATTAAAACATATAATACTTGTATTAAGGTTGAATTCAAAGAATACGAAAAATACCTTAATAAGATTAAAGAACTATACATAAATCATAAAAATACTAAAGAATGCTGTGATGATTCTTTTTGGGATAATTGCGATATGTATTTTAAATGTAATAAAGAGTTTGATCCTAATACACTCTTATCTTCATTAAAGGATAAACAAAATAATAATTGTGATATCTTAAAAACATTAGATAAATCTTCAGAATCCAGTAATTCATTGAATTCTCAGGGTTCACAAAGAGATTTTAAGGATTCAATTTATTTTCTCAGATGTACAGACAATATGGGTGACAGTCCTGAAGATACAAGTCGTAAAGGTGGTAAAATTAATTGTTATGCATTTCCAGCATCTCGTGAATCACTTAATAAGCCAACTTCACCATACTATCTACCTCCTCTCCATGGCGATTCTTCTATGGCCACCACTTATGGAAGTAAAAACTCTGAATCAGACTTAATCCCCAGTAAAGGAACGCAGCAATCACTTGGAGCCACAATTAACGGAGTTCAAGGTAAAAATAAGAAAGGGATTGCAGTACATTCTAATTTAAATCCAAGAAGTAACGCATTATCATCCCTTTCAATGTCATTACATCCGAAAAAAGATAAAATCACTCCAGAGTTCTGTCAAAAACAGGGATTAGTAAAAAGCTCAGAAGGAATATGTAGAGAGCCAAGTGTTCGTGATACTCCAATGATTGGGGCAAAATGGAATATCTATGCCCCACAAGGAAGAGTTAAATATTCTCCTGAAATTATATCTGTACTTTTTAAGAATTCAGATAAGTCCAATATATTCAGTAACAACATATTCCGTGTTGGTATCGCATTTACTTTGATTGTGGGAATAATTTCAACTATTTACACTTATTATAAAGTAAATTTATATTCTTAGTAAAATAAAATATATATTAAATTACTATTTTTAATATTCCCAAAACTTTATAATTATAAAATAAATATATTGTTTATTTTTTTTACTATTCAATTTTATATTAGTTTACGCCCTTCGGAAGAGGTTTTCATAAAAAGGTACCAAGGAAAAAAAGAATTGACGATTACTATTATGATGATCCTCATATGCGGCATTTTGTAATCCGTGCTCCAAAATCCGCTAAAAGAAAAGTTGGTAGTAGAAGATTACATTTTTCTTATTATTCTAGGTGAAACCATATTTGTTTACTTTAAATAGAATATAATATGATTTAGAAGAATTACATTGAAAATATTGCATTAGGAGAGCATACGCTCATTTATAATTAGTAACGGAAAAAAAAAATATATCAATGAAATACAGTTAATACATAAAATATATCTTTTTCGTGTTTACATTGTATAAATGAAAAATTATACAGTGTAGTAATTATATATAACTATATGATAAAGCTTTTATAATAAGAAATATTTAATCACGGAAAATAGGTATAATTTTACATATAATATGAAAAATATAAAAATATATGAAAACTAATATCATCAGCATAAGCATGGTAAAACTATAGTATTTATATATATTAATAAAAAACGAAATTATATTAAACGACATATATAAAATAATAAGTAAATATTAATAATATAAGAAGTTCTAATATGTTTGAGAGAACATACATGAAAATACAACAATGATACTATATGAAACTAAACAACTAGCTGTTTAAATAAGTAAGAACAAAATTAAAAAAAAGCGTATGCATATATCTCATCAAAAAATGTGAAAGAAGAATGAAGTTAAATGTAAATATTTAAATAGAAACGGATAAAAATAGTTCGTTATTAGGATTACTTGAAATATTTTTTATAAAGTAAATAACTAATTTTAAGAATTATACCTGCTTTAATAAAATTTTTTGCGTATATATATTTTTATTTAAGTTCAATAACTAGAATTCATTATCACATATTATTATATTATTTTCTTCTCTTTTCCCTTTTTTTCTTCTTTCGACTTACTTATTTGTTATAAGTAGTATATATTTTATAAAAATTCCATATTAAATTTTACACAGATATAATACAACTTCCGAAATAGAATAAAATATTGTAAATTACGTTAACATAATTAATACAATAGTATTATTACAATTCAGTATTTTATATAAATGAACTAAACTGTTTAGTATTACATGTGACTCTTCCGTTCTGGCAGCACATGTACAATTTTTATAAAAAAATAGAATAATATAAAATAAATTATAATTTATCAATAATAGAAAAAAGGAAATTATTAATTTACAACACTAATACAATCTCTCATGAATATTTAGCACAATAAAATGTAGAATGAGAGATTATACCATATAAAAAAATATATCAATATTATTTATGTAATATATACATACGTTAATTATCTATGGTACATTGAAAAATATATTATTTTACTTATATAATTAAGTATATAATACTTACGAAGTATTTTATTAAAAAATATATTGTTGGTAATATTTAATAAAAATTAAAATTATTTAAAATTTTTAAAATATGGTATCATTATTGTATTTTATGTAAAATATTACATATAATATGAAACTTGAAATATTTTTTAGAAAAATATTATATTTAAAATAAATAATAAGCATATGTTCTTTCATGTTCTATATATTCATTTAAAGTATATAATATTCAGAGTAAGTATTATTAAATATAGTGATATAAAAGTTTATCCATAAATATATATTTAATGATAAAAATAATAATGCTGCTTAAATATTGCATTAGGTGCAATTAATAAGCATAATGTTAATTATACTTTTTTATCATTTAATTTTAATATCATAAAGAAGTCATATTTTTACCCTGTTACACGTAAAATTATAATTATTCTTTCCTTTTTATATTTTCATAATATTAAATATAAACATATTAATAACTTTTCTTCCTAAAATGTATAACTTATTTTTTTTTCTTTTTATTATGTATGTATTTTATATATTTTTAATGAAAAAAAAAATTATAGAAAATATTAGATCACTATTAATATAAAATTAAATGAAAAACTGTGACCATGTATTTTATATTGTAAAGATATTGATATATTTATTTCTATTTTGTATAAATAAATTCGCATGCCAAAATTTATAAATAGAAAAATTGTAAATAATAGCGTTTTCGTGATAACTATTGATGTGCTATTTTAAAAACATTTATATTTGAAGTATTTTATTTACTCCTAAATTGTAAATAAGCTTCATATATATAAGTTAACATTTTTATTATAGACATACTCAGTTAATGTTTATATAATATATATAATATGTTTCCTAAAAAAAGTTTAACAAAATAATTATATAGTATACTTCTAAATATTGAAAACACACAATTATCTATATCAAATAAAACTTCCTTATGTACAAATGTATCTATAAACATAAATTAAAATAACAAAAATATATATATATTGATATATATATATTTGTGAACTATTATAAAATTATTCCAATATTCATTAAGTTATTTGAGAAAGTTATATTTTCTTTAGTATTTTACATATTATCCTACGTTGTGCTTTTCTTTATCTATTGTGCTTACTATATATATAATATATTCAAATTCAACAGTTAAAATATATAATATATTAATAAATGATAAATTATGTTTATTTACATATTCTCATATATCATTATTAAGCAACATATAATAAAAAGAAATAGGGTAGAATGTAAGGTATTAAAATAAAAAGAAAGAATACAACAAAAAAAATTCATATAAATAAAATCAAAAAATAATAAAATATTAAACAATTAATTCTTTAATACAACAGATTGATTAAAGATAAATAGAACAGATTAATATTTTGTGTTAATTAACTATTTACCAATATTAATTAACAATTAATATATATTTTTTTTTTTTCATTTAACCTTCTCTCCATTCATTATCTCTTATGTACTTATTTCAAAAAAATTAAAATTTGAAATAATTTATTTATATTATAATAGAATAATCAATCATTTTGGCATTAATTTTAAATCTTTATGTAATTTTAATTACCAATTAATGTGCTAAAAAGTATTCTGTATTAATTCATGACTCTTTTTTTTTTTTATATTTCCAAATAAACATTTATATGTAAAAAATATATATTCATGCAATTGTCAAATTCAAAATAAGAACCAGAAATAAATAACATAATTTTAATCTATATATTCGAATATATATATGAACAGTTACAGAAAAGTTATTGGAACACTTCCATATATTTTGTTTTAAATATTGTAAGATATCATTCTATTTACATTCAGTTATATTATTACGATTTCACATTATGAAGTTCTAATTTATTTTACATTTTTTAACATAATGTTTTAATTAATTCTGCTGTAATATATACTAATAATTTTTTGCATGTTCAATACGTGTTCTAATATAATTTAATTAATTGATATGCCCTACAATACATTCTATTAATTAAAATATATAATAATAATTAAATAGTTCTTATTCGAAAGTGACTAATAACATATAATGTAAAACCCATATATGTAATAACGTATACTACTTAAATCTATTATATTGCATAATTTATATACCATACATTATTAATTTTTAGGCAATTCATATGTATTTAGTATTAAACGGTACAAATACATTATAACGATATGTAACTTCAACTACAGATGCATTATACCATAATTTATATAATAATAAATCACATCCCTATATACAATATATTAAAAGTAAAAAACTATGAACAAGAAATTTACAACACTATAATATCGCCGTATAAAAAATTAATAACTAATCTAACACAATAAAAAAGGAGCATACTCTCAGTGATAATTACGATTTGGTTTATGAATTATTCATTTTAGGAAAATCAAAATATTAAAAAGAATTATTTACAATAATACAAGTAATAATATATATAAACATGTGTATATCTGTACTAAAAAAACAAAAAACGCGCCATCCACATATTGATGATAAATTTACACAAATGCAATATTATTTATTAATGTAACTTATATTTAATATATTACTGTTAGCCATTTGTCTCTCCCATTATAAAGTAGAATTTGATATTTTATAAAATTAAATAATTTACTGTAACTTAATTTCAAATTATATATATCATATATCTCCACCTGTGATATATTTATTTAATGTAATAAAAGGTAGGAGAAATATAAAATAAATATTAGTGTATCCAATTATATAACAGAACATATAAAAACGCATATCCATTAGATAATCCTTTAATTTCTGTTAATATATATTAATATAAAATTAAGCTATTGATATATAAAAAGTTGTAAATTTGCATTTTTCTTACAGGTGATTATTTATGACATACTAGAATGATATTATATTGCCACTATGTCAAGGGTAAAATTTATTGCTTTTTAATATCACTAAATTTATGCATAAACTATCTATATATGAAACAGATATTATCACGAACATAATATGAAAATTACCGTTTAAATAATTCATACTAATTCTCTTGAATCCAGAATTGGTTAGGATATGGATATGTTGAAGGAAATTACGTTTTCAAAAAATAAATACAGAAGACTTGGAAGATATATTGTAAAGGAAACTACTTTATCAAAAGACAAAGACAGAAAAAAACAAATTTAAACAATAATGCTTAGTAATGGCTAAATATCTAATAAAAAAAAATTTTATCACCACCATATACTTAACAGAATGAGCGGAAACAAGTACATAAAAATCATTTTGAACATAAAATTGGAAAGCTTAATAAATAGAGTGGTTGTCCTATGATTATAGATTATATTGATAGAATAATTTTTGCAATTAAAATATGAAGAAGCTAATTTTCGAGAATAAAGAAAAATATATATAGATGAAATACGGACCTATAAATAACGAAGAAATACGTATAATTGTAATGAACACAGTTAATGTATAACTACATTTAAAGATTATAATTCATGGCTTACATAAAGAAAGAACTATTTAGAAAAAAACATAAATCCTTAAAATAATTCTAAAATAATAAATATCAAAATAAAAATTTGAACCCTAATTTCATCATACAAAATAGTCAAACATTTAAAAAACACTTTAGGTACTTAATCCGGGATCATCCTATGCAATAAAAACCTCAACCTGAAGTAGAAAATAAACGCTCAAAATAAAAACAAGAAAAAAGAAAAAATTAATTTTCGTCTAAAACAGACAACTAATCCCCAAATAAAACTAAATCAAAATATGCTATCCAGTCTTAACAGTAATAATAAATTCCACGACAAAAAGCAACTACGGAAAATGAAGCCAGTCAAATTAAAGATAAACAAGAAGAACTCCCTAAAAATTCTACATATTCTCAATAGGCCTATACAAGTATATCACAACAATACAAAATACAGAGTCCTCATTCTCAAGAAGTAAAAGAAATCATTGAGCCTGAAACTTTTTTATTATATCCTAAAATATTAATGCCTAATTCGACCTTTATATCTTTTATGCTCCCTAATTTGCAGGTTCTCCTAATGTTAAAAAATTTTATAATTTTGTTATAATTACAATATATAACATATATATCTAAAATGATAATACAGATACAGTGTTAAACTCACAAAACAAATACGTATCATCAATACTATTTTGATTCGTGGTTATTATTTTGTTTTCCCTTTCTATTAAAGTAAAATATAAATTATGTGAAAAAATAAATTAATAATTTGAATATTGTAATAATTCATTATATAAAACTATTATTTTCTATATTAAAGCTCGTTTTAATAGGAATGTTTTTAAAGAAAAAAAGATAAAAAGAAGACGTGCAAAATTTTTCATAATACTACTACTTTTATATTCTGACAAAAAAATTGAGTTCGTAGCATAAAATCACTTAAAAAATCCATTGTAGAATTAAGATGAAATCATAAAAAGTATAACAATACATAATACTAACATGATAAAAAATGTAAACATGTCAAAGGAAAAAAAAAACAACCCCAAAACTATTATTGATGTACACATAGAAGTATTAAAAAAATGCATAAATGAAGAATGCCTATCTAAGAAAGCTAAATCTTTTGAATTATGCCTAGAAGATTTTATAAAATAGAAACATGCAACCTATCCTAATATAAATACTGATTAACAAATAATGAAAAAAGTTAAAAGTAGCAATGACAATAATACACAAATTTTATAGAATAAATAAATAGAAAAAATATAAATTTTTCTGAAAAATGAAAAAAGAAGATTGATTTAATAATTTCAAAAATTAATAGAAAAAAGAACAAGATTACTTTAAAAAAATGAAGAATTAAATGGAATATTGTCAAAAGAAAATCAAAAAATTCTATTTTTTGAAAGACTCATAGATTAATGGAAACAGTGGATATCATAAAAGATTATAATTATATATCAATATTTGGAATACTGCTGATCTAAGTGATTAACAGAGGAATATCAAAATATGTTAGATGATTATGAAAATGAAGAAACTAAAGTTAATAAATGATCAATAAATAAAATAGAAATAGAGCATAAAGTATGTAATGAATAATTATCTAAATATATAAAAAAAAAATTATCGGAAAAACTGTATTCTCGTACTTAGGATGATATTAGAAGAATTCAAAAAAGAGGAGTATATAAGAAATAGGAAATCACATCTCTACGATTACATAAATAAATGGAAAACAGAAGAAAATTCACTTAGGAAAACAGAAGCTACAGAAAAAATAAGTGAAACGAACAAGAGAACTGTAGAAAGCAGTAAAAATCTGGAAATTCATAATTGAAAAGATGAATACTAATATAGAATGGTGATAGAAGATTAATTATGAGCAGATAATATATATTTAAGTTCTATATATAATAAGAATTAAGTAGGAAAGTTTGAATAATTAATAAAAAAATATATTCTATAAAGTGATAAGGACATAATAAAATTATGTTTTAATCTTATTCACGTTATAGCATATGTTGTTTGTGAAACAGATATAATAACTCTTATGATATAGGAAGAGAACAAAGAAATTATAAGAACGAAGTAATTCATAATATAAAAGAGGAAAAAGAACATAAAATATAAAATCTGAAATTAATTTATTTAATAATATATCGGTTACATATATAATTTTTTTTCTTAGAATGTCATTAAGAAAATTCATATATATCCATAATTTAATAAAAATAGGAATATATTAATGAGAAAATTAGTTCCTAAATAAAAATTTCCCTAATTATGTATATATATATATTATTTGTTAATTTTGTTTCATTTTTTTAAAGGAATTAATTGCTTAAAATTTATGTAATTATAAAAATTTTATTATTTCATAACAATATTATTATTACGTTTTACTTAAGTAGAATTAATATTTTGTAAGTTTAATAATAAGAATATATTTAATGCACTGTCGAAAAAAAAAAAATTATTACATCCTTTGATAATTTATTTTTCTCCCATATTAAGATATAAAATTTAAAATTATTTTGAATTGCACTTTTTTGTATATACAGTGTGATATAATATAAATTTTAATAAATCTATTATTAACAGAATATATTATTATACAAATATATATAATTGTTCTTTGGTAAATAAGATGTTATGTCATGATATTTATATAATAGAAAATTTTATGATCCATCGATACAATATAATTAATTAATAACATTATAGTATGTTCCTTATATAACTGCTGATATATACAGAAAAAAAAAAAAAAAATTAAGATATTTCCTCCATGTGTACATATATTTGTTATTCTTTTAATTTATGTAGTATCTCAAATATGTATATGATACATAATACGGAAAACAAGTATATACTTGGGTGCATGGGAAATATTATTATTGTCGTTAAATTGATCATTTCAGGATATTATAAAGAATGTAATAAATTTAAAATGCATTGTTAAATATTTATAAGTGTATAAATATATGCAATTTTACATTTTTTAGTAAACGCATTAAAAAGAGAATATTTATTAATATATAATATGTAATATACTCTTTTTTAAAATAACATACTTTTAAGAGGAAAGATAAAAAACTAATATTTTTATATATTATAAAAATTTCTTATAAAAATGGTATTCCTTTATATCCTATTATTTTCATTTATCATATACTATAACACTAAAGGTAAATATATATAAATGTACTGTATTAAAAAAAATATTATTATTGATCGAAAAAAAAAAAAAAATTCATACAACTGTTTTTTCAAAATCTTAATGTATAAAACGATAAAATTAATATACTCAAAAAAAAAATAAGGAAAATAAATATTAAAGTAAAAACAATTATTTTCATTTACTAAAACAAATTTTCAGAATGGACATAATGTATCTTCATTCCATTACTTTATATATGTATGTTGTAACATATATAATAATACCTTTTCAGTATCATTTACAGGCTCTTTTCTTTTCACTTGTGCATATTTTAACGAATTAAACAAATGCTTTTACATAAAAAATGTTTAGCTCTTATATAATGGTAAAAAAAAGAATCACGCAATATGTATATTATCAAAAAAAATTCAAAAACCTATAACATCTATTGAACACAATGAAGTTAATGTATTAATTTTTTCATATTCTCAAGAATAATAAGGAACATTTATTTTTCTTAACCATTTTTTCGCTTTTTTTTTTATTTAATAGAAAGTTTTATAAAAGTATGGTTTAATATTTCCAAAAATAAAGATTCACTTCTCTTTTAGTATTCATTTTATCTTATACATATTTAAAAAATTCTTATAAAATAGAATAAAATCAAAAATTACAAGTGTTTCGTAATAAAATAATAAATGTAAGTATCTTACTATCTGTTGAAAAAAAATAAAAATTCACAAAATCAATAATTCTCCATATGCAGTTGTTAATAAAACTAAAATTACACTAATAATATTCCACTGTATCTTAGGAATATCCTGTGACATAAAAATGTATTTCTAAATTATATATAAGAAATGAGATCATTTTTATATACTTTTAATATTTTTAAAAAATAAGTTCTATAAATATAAAAGAATTAGTATCGATTAATATAAACTGTATGTATTTTATATA
The DNA here is from genome assembly GCF_900090045.1 of Plasmodium malariae. Taxonomy (NCBI): domain Eukaryota; phylum Apicomplexa; class Aconoidasida; order Haemosporida; family Plasmodiidae; genus Plasmodium; species Plasmodium malariae. Next base: position 2,458,331 of record NC_041787.1, on the reverse strand, counting down.
TATACATAGAACAATATTAAGTGATTCATAATATATTTATATACAGCAATATAAAATATCACAAATATATAAGTAAATATCTATGCATGTTCAAACTATTGTACAAAATATATATGTATTTTAATTTCTAATAATGTAATTTATATATTTATAAACATAACACTTTTTAGAAATTTACAATTATAACAAAAAAAACATGTATTGGTTCATATTATTTTTTAATATCTAATTAAACTAAATACATGAATTTAATTGCGGAAACTTTTAGAAAAAAGAAGAAGAATATATATTGCATTTATTTATAAATATTCAATACAAATTATAGTAAAATGACTTATGCAGAGTCGAACTAACAATAAAGTTAATAACAATAGTAAAATAATATTTTGTTTTAACATTGCACTTAATTGTAATAACTTATCATCCCCTAGCTACTAAATAATTATAGATAATCCATTATTAGGAAATATGATATTTTATTATATATTTATAATTTAATATTTATATAATAAGTAAAATAGTAAATGTCCATTAAACAGGATTTTACAATAAATATATTTTGTTGAATAATTCTCAAAAGATATATTTTTTGTAATCAATATTAAACGCATAAATAAAATATATATATATATATATACATATATATGTATGTATGTATTCATGCAACATAATACATTAAAATTTTTTCATTAATTATATAACAAGACACATTTATTTTAATTTAAAACTAAAAATACATTTTCCTGATTGTGTTTATATATATAAATTTAGACTAGAACAAGATAAAATATATATAAAATACCAATTAATATAGTTAAAATATAAACTTACACACATCAATAAAATTATATGAAATGTGCTATTATATATTAATTTTAAGGTAAAAACATATATTTTTTGCAGAAATGTATTTAAATAACTTAATATATATATTATGACATAATTATTAATTAAGCACATATAATATATTAAAATGCAAAGTACAAACAAATTAAACATACAAATTTACAAAAAGAAAAACATAAATTTTAATTGTACCTTATCAAAAGGATCATGTATATACATATGAATTTATAAAATTGTAGCAGTTAAATGTATGTTTATTAAGAATATATCACTGAAGATGTTACAGTTATTACTTCATATTAAGAACTTCTCTACATAGAAATACATGTTTATTATTAATTTTACTATATTATCAACTTAAATATTTTAGATTATTCTTTATTTATTAAGATACCTGTTGTGGTTACTGCAGTTATTACAGATAATATAATCAAATTTAGAATATATGATACTGAAAAAAAACTATGTCATACTTCACATAGCAATGTCCTACCTGTGTTATTAAAACAACCACCATTAGAATTTTGATACAAATTTATTCCTGAATATGACAACTTAAATCCCTGTAACATGGGAAAATCTATTAATCCAAAAAAAAAAGTAAAAATATAGCAATTGCAAAAGGGCAATTTTTAATTTTCATTTTTTTATTTTTCTATATCACGAATAATCCTGTTTCATTCAAGGTAATCATAATCTCTTTCATTAATCCATTTGTTCTCAAAATAGAAAACTTTTCCATTAAACGTTTTATATTTATAATACGCAGCTTGTAAACGGTATCGCATATTATTTAATGAACATCCATTGGAATGAAGGTTTTTTCTTTTTACCTTTCTTTCATCAATTAGATATATCTTTTTTTCCTTTCTCTCCATTTTTCGTAATATCTTCTTTTAACTATACAATACTGGAATGTTTACGCTACTTGTATTTTTCTAATGATCAATAAGTTTTTGTAAATAATTTTATACTATGTCTCAACTTATGGTCAACGTATTTGCTAAACGAAGTATAAAAAAAGGAAATATTACTTATTTAATAGAATAAAAAACAATATTTCTAAAAACAAAATACAAAATATATGAATGATGCAACTAAACTTAAATAACATTAACCTAGTGTACCACTGTTAAAAAGGCATACCAAGTTAAAATTATACACGAAGAAATTTTAATAATTAAGAGTGTCTTAAATTGTTGCTATAAAATATAAATTTTTAAAATTGTAATATATTAAATAAAGAAAAACTTAATAATCATGTAATATACACATAATAATAAAGGACTCCATATTTGTTTAAAAAATAAATTTTTCATTATTGTCTTGTAAATAATAAAATGTATATAAATACAAAGAACTTTACAACTTGGACAACAAAAAAATAACCTTAAAAATGTGTTATATTGTTATTTTATCTTGTTCTTATTTAAAAAAAAATAAAATTTTCTTTAAAATAAAAATAAATTGAATTCTTTCATAAATAAACAAAATATATAATTTAATTATGCAATGTGTGTATTGATTAATTAAATTTACTTTTATCCCTCTTCACAATAAATTAAAAATAAAAATGTGTTATTTCTTATTATGCGAAAATATTGAGTTTATATACAATATTGGACATTTAATTTATGTACATAATACATTTCTCTATATACTATATCAGTAATTACTAATTATAATGATGGTATCTCAATAATTGTTCTAATTTTAGAGCATATACTACAACATGTTATTGACTTAAATAATATTAATTATTATAACAATAAAATAATAATAATAATAGTAGTAATAAATGAAAATAGTAATATTTTGTAGAACGCCTTATGTTATATTAATTAAAATTATAACACACACTTCAGTTACACCATTTAATCATGTTCATTCATTCTTCTTCATACAAAATGTTTAAAATCAAATCTATAATTTAGTATCTAAACTATGAATAAATATATATATGTTTAATCTAAAGAATAAGTGAACTTCTATTTTTCTATCATGTTTTGTAAAGAGTATAATTTTTAGGTTTAATTTATATTATTACATATAAATAAAGTGTTTTAGAATACCTAAAATTATTTTATTTTATATTATTTTATTAATAAAAATACAAATTTATAGCTTCACTATAAAATACTAACATTAAAAAAAAAAATAAAAATCTTGAAGTAAATTCATTATATAAACATTATTAATAATTAAGATAATTTAAAAAATAATTTTAATATATTAAATTATACGATAAAGTAATATCCTTGAAAAATGTGGAAGAATAATTTATAAAATAATATATAATAAAATTTAGGAATATCTTTGATATATTAATTTTTTGCTTGAATGTTTAATAGAGGGGAGAACGTCTCAAATATATTTTATTAATTTTAAATAGAAAATCAATACTAATTCATATTTTAAATTATACTTTTATACAACTAATTTATATAAGTTCAGTTATATATTTTATGAAATATACTTACAAAAGAATAAATATTTATATCCTAGTTTTTTATTTCCTTCTTACTTGTTTCACTTAGTAACTATGGATGATTATAGAATAATATTATATATTGCATATATTTTTTTAATTCTAAAATAAAAAATTCATACTAAGTCTTGTCACATTGATGTTCTAAATAATTAATTAAACATAAGAAAATATAAAAAATCCATAAAATTTTAATAAGCTTATATAATTAATATTTTCCTAATTCATATTACACAAAAATATTATAATTATCATTTTATTGAATTCTTCCATTTGTATATTATATATATATACTTATAAGTACATCAAGAATTATAATAGGTGTCATATAATTTTCCATTATTTGAATTCCTACTATACTTTGTCAAATGTTATAAATATGTGTTTATTCAAAAAAATATAACAGCATATGTTAATTAATTCTGTATCTTATAAAAAATATCTACTTATGAATGTTATACAACTTATAAACTTCTATTTAATACATATTTTCTAAATTAATATATAATTATTTGCTTTATCCATTTTGAAAAATATTCATTATCCCGTAAATTATGTTTTAAATGTTTTATTTATTGAGAATACCAAAACAAACGTAAGTTAATTATCTACATTCAAAAAAATGAAAAAGTAATCTATAAATAATATTCATTTTTTCGTGAAACATCTAATATGTTTATGAGTAAAAGTAAAAATTATAAATTAATAATATAATTAAATTTATATATACGTATATATATAATAAAGGGGGATGTTTATACGCCCTCAAAAAATATTATAATATACAAATTAGAAAAAAAAATATCCAAATTCTTATAAAATGTAAGAATATATATTAATTTTCCTATGTTATTTCAAAACGTTTAATTATATTCAGGGAACTTCATAAATCTTATATATCAATATATCACTTTTTCAAGTTACAGTATCTCTTGGGATACAACTTTTTGCATAATTTATAATAAATGATATTAACGAGGGAAATATGTTGGTTATAACTAGGTTTATCTGTTTCATTTATGGACAAATCATATTTAAAAATAATTATGAAAAGTTAAATAAATACTACACTTGGTTCTCCAGAGAATATTACAACCTAATAATATCCTCTTATTAAACAGAAGAAACCAAATCACTAACATTAAAATTGGGCCAAGTAATATGTCGCAATTACAATATTTTGTTTTATTTTAAAACATTTTATAAAAATTCAGAACTTTTTATTCATCTATATAAAGAAGTACATCTGATACACACTTTTTAAAATATATTATATATTTGTTTTAAAGAGATATGCTGCAGAACTTATATTCTGAGTAATAATCTTATTCCCTTCTGCAAAATTTAAAAATTTTCATACTTCTTTTTCATGATTTTAATTTATTCATTTCTTCTATAACTTTTTATTGTATTAATCCTCTTTCCTTTGAATTAACTTTTCCTCTTATTTTTTCCAACTTAAGTTTATCTTTCTTACATTTTTTTTTTTTTTCCCTTCTGTTTCTTCATTTTATGTCCACAGTTCACCGTCTAATTTTCCTAATTCATAGTTTTCTAATGTATTTTTACTAAATAATGAACTTTCGGTGTATTTACCCTTGTATATTATACTTTACTTCCGTTACATTTTTGTCTAAATGTAAACTAGCTTTTAAAATCTAACAAATTATCTCTTTTCCTACGCATACACAGAATTACTATTTGAACTCTAGCAAAAAGACATAAATATTACTTATTATATAGGAATGTGTTTAGTCTGATAATAATAAAATTTTGTTTTCAAAAATAAAATATATAACAGCGGAAAAAACAAAGCAAAACAACTAAACAAAAAATATGATATATTTCAAATATATCCCAATATTGTAACATTAGAATTTCTGTATCAAGGAGTTAAATGAGAAATATTTTATGATGGGGAGGTCCTTTTTTTTATATTTCATAACCATTTCTTTTTGGAAATCATAAATTTAGTAAAGAGGATAGTACTTAATGTGTGATTCATACTTCTATTTATTAAAAAGACATTAATTAGATTTTCATAAGTTTTTACTTATTGTTTTCATTTATATCATAAAGATTTATAAAAATACTTTTACTTCTATATATATACATTGTGTTTTAAATGGTAAAATAAAGAAGAAAAATATGAAAATAAATTATAAATTTTTCCTTATAAATTTACTTATATATATAATACCAACATTATGCATTTTTAACCTAATCAACAAAAATAAATTACTAAATACAGATGTAAATTCCAAATTTTATTTATATACTTTTTATTATAATAAAATAAGTATCTTAAAAAAAATTACTTCCATTTATACCAAAAAAATATAAAATCTTAAAAATATTTCTTTACAAATTAAACAAATATTTTTAAAATTTTATTTGTATTTCATTTTTTTCTATTATATTATATTATATTATATTGTTTTTTTTTTTTTTTTTTTGAAAAGAAACTATATTATTATGAAATACAATTAAATCGTGATCTTTTTTCCACTTGTGATAATTAAAATTTATTAACTTCGCTGAAGTAAAAATGGTTATTTGTCCTAAATAATAAAGCAAACTTTTTTACTTTTTAGTAAAATAAAAATTATTTTAAATATCCACATTTTTAGTGGAATATATAAAAATGCTAAAAAAAATTAAATTTTTTAGAACAAGCAGAAATAATTTCTATCTTTATTGCTTAAAAAATAGTATAAGAAAAACCAAAGTTTTACCTTTAAATACCAATTTAAGAAAGGTTGAATGTATGTCTAATTTGGTGTCGGTCTTTTTATTCCATAAAAATAAAAAAATACTTATTTATGTCAAAAAACTATAAAATTTATTTTTATTTTCTTTTAAAAATTAGTTGTATATTCAATAGCTTACACTAATACATTAAAATACAAAAATAGGAATAAAATTAGAAAATAACCCTAAACACAACTGCTATTTTTTTTTTTTTTTATTTAGTTATAAATATTAGTTTTTTTCTCACTAAAGTTTTTCCGTACGAATAAACAAATGTCGATTTGTTATTTTTAAAATTAATATTTTATTATTGATTTTATTAGTTTTTCATATATATATATACATAAACAATGTGCACATATGAAGTAAAAGTTGTAATTTATTTTTTTTTCCTTTTTTTAATTTTATATAATTTTACCAAGATATCACACATATATCATAGTCATTTACGCTAATTTGTTAGAAGTATTTTTACATTAAAAATTTCTAAACTGCAAAATTGTAAAATAATATTTTAAATAAAAATATTTTAAACATTTTAAATATAATTTTTTATAAGCTATAGCACAAACAATTTGTTTAATAAAAAAAAATGAAAGAAATATATAGATAATTTAAATATTTCATTTAAACTTTAGATAAATATATATCTTCTTTTTTTTTTTTTCTAATTTTAATCTTAAACATTCAATCTTAAAAAACTTATTTTAAATAGATTTAATATACATTTATATTGCATCAATTTCTTTTTCTGATCTTCGGCTTCAATAATAGTATTCAACAAAAACTAAATCACTAAAAACAAAAAAATTAAAATGAATACTGATCTAAAATTAAAAAAAAAAAAGTAAATATACATAAATATTAAAAAAAATTTGAAAATTCAAATGTATATTTTAAATAGACAATGTTTTATATTTATTATTTTTCTTATTATTATATTCCGTCTTATAAATTATTAAAATCTCCACAAAATAATGTATATAGGAGTTTAAGTTGTACTCATTTGATATTCTTTTTAGCAATATATCATTGAAATTATTGAGGTAGTATATAAATATACATTTCCTGCAAGGAATAAACCGAACATCATTTCAAATTATTGAACAAAATGAAAATTTTCTATATTATTTATAACATAAAGGTACAACCATTGGTACGCTATATATTATATTAATTTAATTTTTAATAATTAATATTCATCAAATTATATCTAAATCTAATACTATATTTAATATAAACGTATGTAATATACTGTAATATTTTTGTGTTTATTTATATTCTACTTTTCCTTTAATAACATTTATAAAAATTAACGCTAAAAAACATTACAATGGGATAAATTAGTTCATAGTTTATAAAAAAATTTATTATGCAGTATGTTACAAATTTAAGCATATTAGTTCTATAAATATTTTGTATTCTAATACATACTTTATTACATTAATTCTTTATTCCCCTATTATTTTCTTATTAATACAATATTATATCAATATATACTACTATATATATGTTAATTTATAAATGAATTTACATATTAAATTGTAATTTTTATACGGTTTTATCCTTATAATAATTATTAAATACTGTTTATTTTGTATTATTTGAACAATATTAATTAATATTATAAAATGAAACTTTCACTAAATTTTTGTCTTTTTTGTGCTTCAATATATACCACAATTTTCTTTATTTAAAAAAAAACTAAACATTTTTTTTATTGACAAAAAAGAAAATAATAATTAAAACATATTATAAATCAACCATTTATTATTACTTAAATTTTCATGTAAACCTAGTACATTATTACAAATTTTTTAACAACTTTAAAGAAATTTACCATAAAACAAAATACAAATATGCTCATCTTTTTGACGAAAGCTATTATTTTTTCTATTTTAATATGTACAATGAAACATTTCGATGAGGTACCACAGTTCTTATATTTAAAATTTTTTTGTTCTTATTTGTTATTTTATGTCTATTTTTATGATAAGAAAATTCTATTAAAATAATATATATATATGATATTTTTGAATTTTTAATATATACCTTTATTTTTAGGAAAACAACAATATTAAATCAAGGGGTAATGAGTGTAATCGAAATAATGCATTAAATATAAGATTTAGCAGATTACTAAATGGCGAAACAAAAATACCCGGAAACCAACAATACCAAACGATAAAAAAGGGAATATATAGTATGTTATATGAAAGTGATGATACATTTAGAGAAAGATTAAAAGCATTAGAACATGATGACGAATTTAAAAAACGATTTAATAATTTAGTACAATGTGATTTTTCTGAACAGGAATTTAATGATCTAAGAAATCATAAAAACTTTCAAAAAAAGAAGGGTGCATCCAAAGATGAAAATGACGTAAAAAAAAAAGGTTATACCTTAAAAAATTATGATGATATTGAGAAATATGAAAACGCCAATTTTTTAAAAAGCGTAGATTCAAGTATTAAATCAGATTTATTCCAAATCGGCTTAAATAATAATTATTATTTCTTTAAAATTCGAAATAAAGTTAAATATATCTTTAGGTACATGAAAGAACATAAAGTATATTCTGCATTTGTGATTCTTATAACTGTGATTGCGTCATATCTGGTGCTTTCTCTGTTTATAATGATTTGTAAAGCGTATATTTCTATGAACGCTGCATCAGCCATTTTGATGCCATGAACTTGGGTTGAATAATACAACATTTTTAAATTAATATATATAAAATTATTGGATATAATGATAATAATCCCTAATTATAAATGTGAAATAAAAACATTTCCTGTAAAAAATTAAATTCACAATATTTTTAATTTATTACAATAATTCGAATATGAAAATTTTTTTATATGTTTAGTGGTAAAAAAATGTATTCCCCTAATGTAGTTATAAAATATATTCTTTTTTTTTTTATATTTCATCTTAAAAAATTGTTTTAGTGTAATTCTATATACCCACTTATGTGAGTAAATCACATATATTCTAATTGTTAGTTTAAATTATTAATGTTTCTTATTTTATGTAAAATTATACTTCCTTTTGATATATATATATTTTTTTTCTGTAGTATGTTTATGTTGAAAAATGTTAACATTTTCAAGTTTAAATAATAAGACAATATGCAATTTATTAAATTACATTAAATCTTGCATTTTTTCTTTGAAAATATACATCGTCTTTTTTCTTTTTAATTTTCAAGAATATGTTTCAACAATTAATATTTACAAGTGTATTAAATGAATAACACATAATTATTCAATAATTAGTTTTATTTATACTAGATATTATAGTATTTTTTCTTCTTCTTCTTCTTTAGAGTTATATTTGTGTGTTTACTAAATAACCAACACCTTATCATCATTAATTTTCTATTCTTATAATACTTAACCGCAGACCCTACTATTTTCAAGTTTTACTATAATGCTCTATATAATCAAATAAACACATGTTCCTTGTTAGAAAAAATCCATCTATAAATTTTCATTAATATACTTCCTATATCTACTATATATTTACACTTTTAAATTAATATAAAATTTCTAATTTCTATCCTGTTAACTTCTTATTTTGCAAATGTTCATCATAACTTTAAACGTATTATATCAAATATTTATATTTACGTTTATCAGTATATATTTAATGCAAAACATTATATATAAAAACTCTTGGGAAACTTATACTATTTATTACATCGGAGATACGAACACTGAATGACTAATCCCTTTAAGAGAAAATTCAAATATTAAATTTTATTTGTTTTCTTAATATACCAATGTTCTTAACATTTTGTTGTTCGTTCAACTCAATATTTATATTATTCCTTCGCTAAAAAATATAATATATATATATATTTAATTGCTTCATTAAGTTTAATAAGCATATATTCTTTTCTTTTGTAATATTTCATAGTAATGCTACTATATTTAATGGCATGCAAGTGATTGGGTATATAATTTGAAATTTGATAATTCGTTAATTGTATTACTTTATAAAAATTATTATATCATTCATAATGATGATTTCTGACTTAAAAATATACTGGCACATAACAACTCTTAAACAAAATATTTGCTTATTTTATATAATCTTCCGATATAACTACATATGTACATTGTAATTCATCTAATACAAAAATATATTTATTATTTCACGTTCAAATCAAACTGTGTCAACAAATTAAAAGTAAAAAGACATTTTTAAAAGGAAAAAATTTTAAATAATGTTATTTTATTAATACTATAAAAATTCAAATATAAAGTATGGTTATAAATTAAACAATATAAAAACAAAGAAAAAAAAAAGAGTTAAAAGATAATAAAACCTTTTATTAATTATCACCAATACGCTACTGAATACAAAAATTTTAAAAAGCAAAAAAAAAATTTAGGAAAAATAGCGCGTATTCCTAAAAATGTTCAGTATAATTTATTTAAATATGGCCATTGGTAACATGTTCAAATACCTATCAGACGAAAATATTTTAAACTATAACCAGTTCTAATAAATAAAGAATATTTCCACTAAATTCTACTAAATTATATAAAACAAAACAAACATATATTTAATTTTAATTAATAAGCATATTAAGTTAAAGCTTAATAAAAATTCAAATAGCTGAACCTAATAACCGGTTCATTTATCTATAATTCAAAAAAAAAAAAAAATTAAGGTACTTATTTCAGGTGTAAGTAAATAAAAAGTATTAAAAATATTAAAAATTTTAATATGTAATATTGTAAGTATATATGTGCACCAAGGAAACAAGTATATCTTAAATAAATACATAAACAATATTAATTAAAATAGAAAAAATTCCATAAAATATAGCATATAAAAATTATACATGTGTATACTATAATGGAGAATATTATTTTATACTGATTGAATATTATTGTGTTCACAAAAAAAAAAAGATATTAATTAAAATTTAAAATATAAAAAAAATTTTAATTAAAATATAGGCAAACATATATATAAATAATCATAGTACCAATATTTCAGAGATTATTTATGTGAGTATATGAAATTTACTCATCATATAAATGTAAAAAATTTTTATGTCGACTCTTTTTCCATATATTTATTCTATTATGAAATTTAATTTCCTCTAAGGAACTTAACGATTTCTTTTTATAATTATTGATAAAATTTAACTTTCCCTTTTTTCCTAGGTGTAAAAATAATTTATAAATACCTAAAAATATAATTAGAACAGAAATAGCAATTAATGATGGAAATACAGTCCGCATGATAGCATTTCTTACACCAGCTGAAACACCTGCAGAATAAACTTTATTTGGGACTGTAGTAAATGCACAGTTTACAACATTTCTAGCACCATCTCGAAAACCATTAACAAATGTGGCAACACCTCCACCGGATTGACTTGCAGCTTCAGAAAAGGCATTGATAACATTACCTTCAAATGAAAATAAACCTCCCAAAAAAATATTTTTTATGGGAGAACTTATAGTATTTGAAATCGCTTTAAATACAGGAACTGCTAAACTTGGGAGTTGAGCTAACGCAGTTATAATAGATTCAGTTACAGCAGAAAATGTACAAGACGATAATTCAGATAACCCTTCTGTTATACCTGCACTTACAGCTTAAGTAATTATGTCTGTAGCGGCTGTATTAATATAATATACTGTAAGAAGTGGTAGTGCAACACAAGCTGCAATCACAGGAGCACAATAAATGGCTGTTTTTTTTAAAAAAGCGTTTATTTTATTAGGCTCTTTTTTATCATTGGCTTCTAGGACGCATTCAAAAAGGTAATCCTCCATTACTTCATACAAAGGATCTTCGACTGTTACATCAATTATGTTTAAAGGATTTATTTCTCATATTAATTCAATATTCTTAGACCTATCATTCATAAATATATTTATATGCCATTTTTTTTCTTTAAATAAATTTTTTTTTTTTCTTTTTTCACTCATGAACAAATCTATATTCCAAGCCTTTTTTTTTGGTAACTGTTTTTCTTTCTTTTTTTTATTTTTACTTGAAGTATAATTTTTTTGTGATAATTCATCTTTTTTTATGCCATCACTCACATGTAAATCTATAATATATTTTTTCACTTCGGGTAATTCTTTTTCCTTTTCTTTATCAATCGTAGTTATATCCATAATATATTTTTTTCCTTTTGGTAATATATTTTCCTTTTTCCCGTTGCTCATATGTATATTTATAATATAATTTTTTTCTTTCTGTAAAGCATATTCCTTTTTTCCATCATTCATGTGTATATCTATAATAAATTTTTTTTTTCTTTTGGAAATACATTTTCCTTGGTATTATCAATTTCCCTTATGGAATCTTTTTTTCGCAATAACTCCTTTTTATTCGTTACGTCAGTTTCCTCTATAGAGATATCCTTATATTATAAACATTCCTCGATAGTATCGATTTCACTAATGGAAAACTTTTTTTGTAACAACTCCTTTTTATTAGTTACATAAATATTCTCTGCATGTATTTCTTTTTGTGATAAATTTTCCTTAGTGCTATTAATTTCACTTATGGAATTATGTTTTTGTAATAGCTCCTTTTTATCGGTTACGTCGGTTTCCTCTTTAGAGACATCCTTATCTAATAAACATTCGTTGATAATGTCAATTTCACTAATTGAATTCTTTTTTTGTAACAACTCCTTGTTATTAGATACAGGAATTACGTCTGTAGGAGTATCCTTAGGTGATAAGTCATCTTTTGTTATATCGTTCTTTTTTAAAGAATGATCTTCATGTAATAAGATATTTTTGTTGTTTAAATCTGTTCTAATTAAACTATCTCTTATTTTTGGTAGTCTATAATGTCTATTTATGAAACTTTTATTTAAAATATCCATATATCGTGATTGAGCGTTAACTTTTAGATTAGAATTATCACTTATTATATCACTTACCAGTAATTTTAATTCAAGTAGATGAGATTCAGTTAATGCTTTATTATTTAACAGAATTGATTTTAACTCTTTTATTTATGATTCCTTAAGTAGTTTATTATTTAATACAATTTTTTCTAGCATATTTAATTCTGATAGGCCTACCTATGTATTAGTTAAAATATTATTGTCTAATTCCTTTAATACATTTTAAGTATTAAATTCATTTCTTAATAAAATGTTATCTACTTCTTTTAACATTAAATCTCTTATAAAGGGGTTATTTAACAAATTCTCTCTTAATTTTCTTAATGTACTCTCTGTTTTCAGTGGTTTATTATACACTATAACTTTTTTATTACCTTTCAATTTAGAATCTATAAAGGGCTTATCATCTGATAGGAAATTATGATATTTTTCTAGGTTTATATCTATTATATTTGGTTAATGTAACATATTTTTTCTTTTTTTTAGAATACTATGATTTTTCAAACTATTACTATAGAGAACATTCTGTGAGTTCTTCAATTTTAACCTTTTTGTGTTGTATTTGGATGTAAAATTTTCCCTTAATTTTTTTAATTCTTCAGTTGGTCTTAAAAAATACTCTGTTTCTCCATAGTGGACGCATAACGTTCTACTACATATTGAACCGAATGTGCAATCTTTCCTTTTTATTTTTTTAAGAATGTTAACAAGAGAACTCTATAAAATTTTGTTTTACATCAAAAATATATATAATATTATTTGATTTTGTAATTAATAAAATTATATTTATGTAAATATCATTAAAAATAATTAATATATATAATTTTCTTTTAAAGTTTATGGAATATTAAGCGTTTGGAACAAAGCAAGATATATACCAGGTGGAAAAATATAAAAAATATAATAAAGGATGAGCACATTTATCTTGTACTTTCTTATTTACGACATTGCGTCAAAATTTATTTTGTTCCCAAACAATACATTTAGTCGTTTATTTACACCAATACCAGGAACAATAGTATTATCTATATTATAAACTCTCATGGATCATACTTTTCTAATTTTTCAAAAACTAAATAAAATAAAAATTTTAAATAATACACAAATATAAATATCGGTTGCATGGATACTAAAAATATGTTCACACAAACACAAATAAAACAAAACATCAAAATTGTTATTTATTGATATATTTAAAAGGATAAGGTTAATTACCAATATATAAAATTAAATCTATATTTAGCAAGAACTTTTCGTTTTTTTTAAGCTTATGTAATACTTTAATGTTATTTTAATATATGCAAAATACACATTATCTTAAAAAAACAAAACAAATACAATAACAAATATATTTTAAAATAATTAAAATTTGGAATAAAGCTCTAATAAGAGAATATTAATTCTGTACATAAAGCATAGTCTATAAGATAAATTTTTTTTTTCATATTACAAATATATCATATCTTTCACTATAGCAAAGAAAATCTATAACAAAAAAAAAAAAAAAAAATTAAAAATTAAAAATTAAAAAATATAATATAAAGGGCATAAATTATATATTAATTTAAGCTGTAATTTTATTATAATTATCCGCACATATTATCTTCTTTTTTTTTTTTTGGATTATGAAATTAAATTAATTTGAAAAATTTTCAAAGTTTATAAAATTTTCTTTATTATTTATAATAAACATAATAAAAATTAAAAATCTTTCTTTTAATATAATAATTAAATGGATATAAAGTTGTAATTATTCAACTTAAAAATTTGTTATCACATGCAAAATCTTATTTTTTCTTTTTCATATTATCATAAATATTACAACTAATCATATATTAAAAACAAATAAATTAATAAGAAAAAAAAAATATATAAATTTAGTGCACATCCGTTTATATAAGTATAACAGCAAAATTATTTATAATGTTATTAATATCATAATAAAGAACACAATATATTAATATATGGAATTCAAAATAAAATTAAATGGTATATCTATCCTTATTTTATAAAATTTCCCGTCTTTATTTGTACATTAAAGTAATAATTAACACTACACTTTTTATTAATTAAATACTCATTAAACCGTACTTTATATTTTAGTAGGTACTCTGTAAATGAAATAAACATGAAAATATTTATTATGCATAATAAAATATAATTAACTAATCAAAAACTCTTTGTTATATCTCTCATTGTTATAATAACAGGTTCTTAATATATGAACAATAATCTGTCAACACAAACACGGATAATTCATGTATAAAATTTCCTTGTACAGTTTATCTTATAAAAATAATATAATTTTAATTACATAATTAAATTAAGAAAAACTAAGAAAAATTAAGAAAAATTAAGAAAAATTAAGTAAAAACTAATGCATAATTTTATATTAAAAGTTTTCATTATTTTTTATTATTTTTATATTTAAAAGTTCATTAAATATAAAAAGATTGAATTTCATAACATTACATTAATAACATCCGTTCTTTCAATTATTATTATATAAATACATTTTACACAAGATAAATGCAATCTATAACTACCTTCTATTAATGATCTATATATATAGTTTGAGTTATTTTATGTTTTCACAGTGAATACTTTTATATTTTATAATAATAAAATTTTCCACCATACCATAATTTGTTCATTAAATAATCTGTGAACAACAATGCTACGTAAATAAAATTATTCATGATTATCTTTACGACATATACATATTGCATTCATGGGATAAATAGAATTGTATATATTATATATACAAATTAGGATATTTAAAATATAAATGTAATATTTCATATTTGCATATTTTAAATGTTTTTTTTAAGCATTTATATATAAAGGAAAAAATTTAATTGTACAAAAATTTAACATGTTTTTCGTTTTAAATTTTCATTTATATTCCTTTTTTACATATATATATTTCTCCTCAAAATATTATATCAGAATTTATTAGAAATATCGCTTTTAATGTATTATCTTTTCAATTGTTAATTGTAAGAATACATCGAAATTTTTATTTTCCTTGGAATACATTACTGTGTTACCTTTATTAATATATATCATATATATATTATATCATGAGATAGAAAATCGCATAACCAATAATTGAATTAAATTCATATGGATATACAGTACACTAATGGCTAAATAAGAAAGTAAACTTGATATATTTTTTTTGATACTTATGATTCCGTAATATGCGCTATAGAATAATCGAACTTATTTTAGTTGAATATATATTTTATATTCCTGAATATGTATTAAAATATACAAAAATTGGATTTTTATGAATTAGAATCTTACCATAAAACATAACAAACTAAATAATATAAAATATACCTTTTATTAAGCAACAACAGTACTTTTAATCACCATTATTCATAACTGTAGTGATAAAAAAAGTATATTTCTTTTGGCAAAATATTTATAATAAAATCCGCTTTTAAGCCTTTATATGTAACCATCTTTCATTTATATTGATTTATTATGAATATCCTTTAATTATCTGTTTCTTTATACAGATTTAATGCTTTATGTTGAATTATGTCTCATTTTTTTTAAGAAGATATTACATTAACTGTATGCATAACATATATATAGAGTTTAATTAAATGTACTATTTTTTTCAATTAACTATTTTTATTAATAAAAATATTTATTTTGCAAATTTTATTAACACAGTTCATAAGGAAATAAGTAATTTCAAGAAACAGTTCCTATATATATATATATATTTAAAATATATAATTCTTTAAATAAACATGAAAATATACGAAGTATTTACAACATTATGAAAGATGCAAATAGAGGTTCTTAAAGTGAAACAGAAAAGTCTTAAGTACAAGAACATAGGTTTTATGAAGACACCAATATATTAATTAATTATATGTTGATTGACGAAAATTCAATGTTCTACAATGAGTGAATTACAAAATTAGTACTTATTAATGCTTAAATGAGAATATAATTAGCAATAATTATGCTAATACATTTTTATAGCAAATTTTCCAAAAATATTTAATACATAAAAATTCTTAACGTTTTAATTATCCTATTTTTAATATTATATATTCACTAACTCTAAGGGGAGGGGTGTAAAATAGGTGAATAAAGAATAAATGCACGCGTGAAATTCTATTTATATAAGTATAACCTAAGAATTAATTAAAATAATTTGTTAATAAAAACATAGAACAATTCAAATTTTTTTGATATTATCCTTCATAAAAATCGTATATTTTCTTCTGTTTATATAATTCTCTTCAACATTTAGTGTTTAATTGTAATCTTGAGATTATTACTTCATGAATTATAGATAAATTTCATAAAAAATTTTTTGAGGAACTCTTAAATATTTATAAAAACTGTTATAAGAATAGATAATTTGCAAGAACGATAAAAATATACATATCTTTACAAAAGTGTATTTCATCTCAGAATAATATATAAATAAATATAAGCATAATTATAATATGACATATAGTAAAAAAGTTTGTAATATATTTTATTGAATAATTATTTTCCGAATTTGTCATGAATAAATATATCATCAATCTTTACTGTGCTTCTTATTAAACAATTAATAGATTCAATAACCATGTTCCTGTTACTAATAATTGTTTTTTTTTTATATTTGTATATATGAAAGAAAAAAAATAAAATAAAATAAAATAAAATAAAATATATTGTCATAGTAGAATTATTCCATATATCTATGCATAAACACCATGACTACATGTAAAAAAATATTTTAATAAATTGTATTAATATCTAATATTAACGAAAATATATATATATATATATATATATATATATATTTATTTATATATACTTATTGTTAAAATTTTTATTAGTAATTTTTTCACTTTCCGCATGCATAATTCGCTATATATGGTAATCTCATTTTTTGTAAATACTAAGCATAGTTTTACAAAAAAAATATGCATCGTATATTTCGTTAACTAAACAAAATTTTTTAAAGTACACGCAATTCATATAACTAAAAAATAGAGTAATAACATGATATCTTTTTAATCTATGAAAAATAAAATTTAATAAAGGACATTTATCATGAAATATATTAGCAATATGATGCATGCGAACTATATACATTAAACTTATTTAATTAAATCTTGTACAAAAAATATAATTATTTTTTAAATAAGCTTAATCAAAGCTTATATAACCACAAAACAACGTTTTGTACTTATGAATTATCTATAAAAAAATAATTCTTTTATTTTAATTATATTTTATTTAAAAAATAAGCATTATAAATATAATGGATTAATAATCGTCAGTATAAACTATATATATTTTTAAACATCCTAAAAATAATATTAAATCATAATATATACATAGACATACGAAATAGGACATATAATTATACTTACAAAATATATATTTATTTTCATTCCCCTAATTATATTTTACCCTTTTAGAGCATATACACACATATAAAATATTACTACTGTGAAGAAGCAAAAAAAAAAAAAAGAATTTATACACTTTATTTGTCAACGTATGATTATATTTAATTCACTAATTTCATATTTTAATAATATTAAAAATAAAAAAATATATGCGAATTATTTATTTTTAATTTTTACGCATAATATATATTTAATTAATATTTGTAGATTTTAATTAAAAACACAATTATGGACAATAATAAAACACTTAACGTTTTTATCACTTCATATATTTGTAAAGATATATATTCTATAATATCGTAAAGTGTTATAAAAAAATCCATATTTAATAAGGATACTTTTTTATTATATATATGTTCAAATATATTGCACAAAAAAAAAAACTTAAAGTATATTAAAAAGATTCTTACCATCTTTCCTTCTGAAAATATATTTCCTATGAAACATATTTGGTTTATGGAATTTTAAGTTTGTAATCTAAGTAAACAAATTTAAATTAAATATATAAATAAAATAGATATCATTTACTTTGTTTCTTCAAAAACAGAACAAGGAATATGTATTTTTAAATTAAAACTTATAAAATATTTTCTTAATTAGATCAAAAAATAATTATTTAAGACAGAACAACATTATAATAAATGTAAAACTACATTATACAGTTACAAATTTATGTTAACATAATATTTCCAAAAAATTTCCTGAACTGGGATTTTTCATAGTAATTTTAACTCCCCAATATATATTTTTTATAATAATCTATTTAAATACTCATATACACATGTATATCCATAGTACTATGTCAAAACGGAACGATTTATTAAAATACATAATTAAAAATATTATAACATTAAAATTCACAAAAAAATTAAAAATATATATTTTTACTTTTGTGTGTAAAAAAGGATGTCCATTAAAGATGATTTATAAAAACTAAATAATTATAAATATGCGTGGCACGGGGTTATATCACTAGAGAAATTATTTATTGTAATTGCTACAAAAGGCTACTTTAATGGAAAAACAATATATTGTATTATATATTTTATTTATAAAACACATTAACTTAAAATTCATTGCAACTTTCCTTAACATATAAATAAAAGCTAATAAAACTAGGAAACTGAACAATAATAAAATTACTACTTCCTATATTGTTGTATAAGTTTTTAATAAATACAAATATATCCAAAAACCTAAATTTCTTAATAAATAATGAGTTGTCAATGCAGCTCCAGTAATCACTATAGAAAAAATAAAAACACAAAAATATTTATTATGTACTCTCGCGTATAAAATCTTAATGTCTAGAATCCCTTGTTTTTTTAACTTTATATATATAATATATTTTGTCCAAAATTCGTTTTATAAAATTTGAATATCCTTTGGTGTATGCAGAAAATTTATTTTTCCTATCTTGTTCATATCCTACTCTATTATTTAATAAATTTCTAATTGTTTATTTTTTCCTCTGTCTTCTTTTTCATTATAAGCTGTAACTTTTTTTTAGCATTTTCCATTATATTCCGTCTTTTTCCTTAACCATGCGCTACTTGAACTATAATTTTTTTCATATTTTATTATCAATCGATAAGTTCTCCTATATAATTTTCTACCACAGTTGTATTTGTCATCCCCCGATTTGTTAAGCTTATTCTGAAAAAACTAAGTAAATTTTTGTTATTTAAAAGATTTAATAATCTAATGGTAAAAAACTATATTAGTAAAAAAAAAAAAAATACTAAAAATATGAATAATACAAACAACCATAGATATTATTTTCATAACATATATATGCAAAAACGACGTATTCGAATTAAAGGATAAAAATATAGGTTTTAATAAGTAACAGGAAATTTTATCTTCCATAATTTATATCTTTAATACAGTAATAAATTCATGAAGGTAATAATTAAGAATATTATAATGTACTTCTAATTATTATGGGATCTATATTTAATTAAAAAATAAATTTTTATTATTCTTAAAAACTTAATATAATGTATATAACTATAATTCATTTTACATGGTTTACAATGAATTATAACGTTAAATACTTATTCTAGAAAACTTAATTTAATTTAAAAAACAAAATAACTTTCATTAAACTTAAATATTTGTATTCATTCATAATTATTCAAAATGTATAATATAATTATTTAATATAGTACAATAATTAAATTATATTTCTATAATTACTGTTCAGCTTAAAATAAAATAAAAAAATACATATATATACTTAAATATATATATTAGTTCTTAATATATGGAAAGTACGAGTTTTATATATAATATAGAACGTAGAGTATATATATACAATTCATTGCCCTATGTATTAAAATAATAATTATAAATTTTAAGGATGTTATCCCATAAATAATTCTAAGTTTATTAGCGTTATATTTTAGAAGATCCAATAAGTATCGTTAAAGAATACTAGTTGTTATATCAGAACGATAATAGTAATAATAAAAGAAAAAAGAACCTTTTATACAATATTTTTTCTTATATTAATTAAAACAAATTCTTTAGTTACTGCTTATTCACACACAACTTTTTACCGCCAAGATATATATAAAAAATGAATTTATAATATTGTATATGAAGTCTCTGAAGAAAAAATATATATTTTAAAGAGAATCGAAGACTAATCTTGTAACTTTGTATCAAATTTTTTGGTAATTGTAATTTTTTCTTAATTTTAATTTATATCATCATATATAAATGAAAAATTTTCGTATGTATCTATATATTTTATTTTTTGTTCTTAATTAAATATACGATTTTGCAGAAATATTAATAGAAGTGTATACACACATATATATATATGTATATGTATTAAAAGATCACTGCATATAAATTTTTACTGCATTAATATTCATCTTGATATTTACTATTTCCTTGTTTTCTTGTTTAAAATATATTACGAATCAAAATATACTTAAGATTAAATAATTTTTCTTATACAATTTAACATAGTAATTTACACTGAATATACATAATTAATGAATAAATAATCTTTTTCAAGCTACCTTACATCAATATCAACAATTTATTTTGTTAGAACCAGGGTTAAGAGACCATGAATCACAATAGAAGTTAATGTTCATTGTTTGGTCTTAGGAGCATTAATCATAAAAAGATTAATAAATATTATAGAGAGTAAAATATATATATATATATATATATTAAATAGTTAACTTAGTCTTTAGAATGCTTTAGAGAAAATTACTTTTATATACTAATGAACTTTATTATTTTTAAAAACTAAACTTTTTTATATTCATATATGAGTATACAAGCCATTTATAAGAAAATTTGTAAAAATTCATATTTTTTTACATAGAAATATTATGAAGTTATTTATTACTGTTTTTTAAATATACAAGTTATTTCCATTAAATTTTTATATATACTTAATTACTCCTTATTCTATGTTTTCTTATATATAATAAAAGGATGTTAATATCATTATAGCATTTATTACCTATGTAATAAATATAAAAAACAACATAAAGAAACTCTCTTATATATTTGTCCGTTTAGATACAAATAATTATCTAAATATAAAAAAAAATTATTTACCAACATCTCTAGATATATATATGTGCAAAAATGAATATTATGATTAAACACTCTAATGTATGATTTATTGTAAGCACAATAAATGTATAAGAAGATAATTTAGTTTATTCATTCTCCAATATTTACATAGTAAAAATATTTAATATATCAAAAATATATTTATACTCTTTCATTGAATATTGGCAAATAACTGTATATGAATGAAATATGAAAACATTTTAATAATATTTTTAAAAGTATACAATTAAATACATTATATGTAATTTTAAGGGCTAGCTCTTTATTAAATATAGTGTAGATTCATTTTTTTTTTTAGTTAATTTTCAATCTTATTTTTGCAGCTGTTTTTTATTTTATCGAAGTAATTTTAATATATTAATGTAAGTATTTTCTTATTATATATAATGTAAAATAGTTAATTATTTCATGACAAAGTAACATTAAAGAGTCATTTAATTACGTATATATAAATAATTCTTTCTAAAATTTTTAACATATATATTATATATATTATATATATTTTTTTTTTTTCTTTTTTAAATTATATTATGTATTTTAATAGTAAGTTTTTTTGAAAAGAATATATTCTCTTTGAAATTTGTATTTTTAATATTACATCTTATACTGTATTATTAAAAATTTTGAATTAATATTAAAGGAATATATTTTCAAGGACACATAAAAAATTTAATTTGATTTAAATTTTGTCCAAAAATAATGTAACGTTAATTTATCTTACATAATATAATAAACGTAACCTCAATTAAAATAATATATATTTTACTATTCGTAGAATATTAAAAATTTTTGCTTTAAATATATTATTATGTAAATATTGTATAACTTATATTCATATTAATTAAAATGTACTTTATAATTATTATTATGCTTACGTAAATTTTGTTATTTCTAATGATAATACTTACGGTTAATTATTTTAACAAAGAGTTAGTATTCGATAAGCCCCTAGATAACTGTAAAAGATTTTTCATTATTTTAATGGTAACATAAGAATTTAGAATTATATCATTTCAAAATATAACTTATATCTATTATATCACCTAATTTTATTAGTTTTTATCCATTTTCATATTCAAATTAACAAAATAGTATATTAATATGCAGAGAAAATATATAAAAAGCAAAACGCTAATAAATTTTTTTAGGTAAATATCCTCTAGCATGCATAGTTAAAATTATTATATTATAATTACTTTTTTTTTTTTTAAAACCTTTTCTATTTTTATTATATTAATTAATAATATTTTTACATAAAAAATTTACTAAAACATTTTTATTTAATTCATTTTTTCTCAATTTACACTAGAAATATTTATGGCATAATTATACATAAATATATAAAAGGAATAATTTTAAAATCAAGTGAAAAAACAATAAAAAATAATTATAACAAATCTTATATTGAATAGTATAGAAAAAATTTTAATATCACAAAAGATTTTTCACCCATAAATAAATAAGACATAATGGTACAAACAAATATACACGTTTTTTTTACCCTATTAATATGGATATTCCAGTATTTCTATGAGGTAGGATAATTATTATAATCAATAACTTCTATATATTTTTGTAATCTTACATCCTCATTTTAAAAATTATATCTTATTTATATAGATATACTTATTTCTTTTTTATATATTAAATATTTACCCTTAATTTTAGTTAACACTCTCAGAAAAATCATGCATTAAGAAAATGAACTTAAATAATACATCGAATGTAAGGGTAAGAAGATTATTATATGGAAAAACATATGCCGATTCTCAACATATAGACTTTCTTTTAAAAGATAAGTTTCAAGACAATTATCTAAACTCATATGATTCATTAAATATTAGGGATTATTTTGAAAATTCAACTGATTCATTAATGTCTGATAATTATCTTCATACTTCTCATGAAGAATTAGAACGAAAACCATCTGGAATAAAAAAATATGAGTTCAGGAAAAAAACTGGATATTCCAGTAGAGGTAATTATTTGAAGAAACTAAATGCAAAATACGACAGCGAAATAGTAAAACTATTGGATTCTTTATTTAAAACGTCAAATGAATATGAAAATATACGTAAGTTAAAGTTTAAAAATATTCTTAAGGTCTGTAGTCCAGTTATAATATCCAGTTTACTTATCGCATCTATGATGGTGTTATCCCAGTATAGTTCATTTTCTATGTTATTATCAATTCCTTTGTTTATTTTAACTGTAGTTTATGTTACCTATAAATTAGCGAAAAATATGAAGATGCGCCATCTGAGAAAATAAAATAAGAATTTTTTTGAACTCTCATTATGACTATACAAAAGAATGATTCTTAAAAATCCTTAAGTTGAATTCTATTATTTTAGTATATATGGATTTATATATATTTAAGAATATATATATATGTATAAACTCATACTATTTATGTGGTACATGAATTATACTCGTTTCGACATTTATCCAAAAAAAATTCTTTTAATATAATTCCTTCTTCTATTATGTAAATAGATAATTTATATTTTTACTGTTTGTGTAGATAATGAACTAATTATTTTTATCTACTATAAGAAAAACCACATTTAAAATTTATTATTTTCTTTTTTTTTTGTTTATATATATAGAAAAATTACTAGTAATATGTCTTTCTGTTATTATATTAAAGTCATACTTTGGCTATTTGCTTTACTCACGTAGTATCTTATTACATATTTTTTCATTTATTCATTTGTATATCAGTATATTAAGTAAATTTTTTAAAAAATAATATTTTTAAGTTTTATAACTATTCTCTAAGTGTATATGTTCAGTGAACATTTATAAATTTTGGTTATACAGTAATTACAGCAGTTATTTGTTAAGAAAAACAACATCCTAGATATTGAATTGTTTTAATTAAATGTAATATTGATTTCATAATATTTTTTACCCAAGAAATATATTGCTAATGTGGGGACATTATTTTTATTGGATAATATATTTTGATTTACAAACAGAATAATATAGTATATAATTACATCATTTATGCTATAAACAAAAAACTAATTTTACATTCATTCATTAAATAATCTTTTTTATATGAACTCATTTTTTAATATTTTTTTCTATCTTTTATATTATTCTAATTTAATAACTTTATATATTAGTTATCCTGACAAATAATAATGCCTATGTCTCTTCTGTTCTTTATATTCCACATAATATATAATATTTATTAATAATAAAATCAACTGGATGCTATATATGTATATGGTATGCATCATATATATATATTTTTTTTTATTATTTTTAATAATAACCAGTTTTTCTTTAATAAGGTATGAGTTATCACAAGGATATATATTATTTGATTGTTCAAGCAAAATCTCTATTATATACAACAATATTCTCTATAACAATTATTATTTACAATTTTATATAATACATTAAAGCTTTTCCGTACATTTCCCAAAATAATATAGGTATTATCAATATCACTGTTTTCATATGATGTATTCCAAAGCAAAAATTTACTTCATCATATATATCAATATCATAATTAAATTTTATGTAAAAATTATCTAAAGGGAAATTCTTTTAAACTTCTCTCTAAAAGTAAAACATAAGAAAGAATAAAAAATTTTTACCATGCATCCAAGTAAAATATCAACTAGGAAATAGGAAACTTAAAAAATTATTATAATAAACAAGGGTGAATATTTAAAAATATTACAGCACACAGAGCATAATTAAATCTGTAATTTGAAGCAACATTTTGCTTATAGAAAATTCTTAATACTCAAAGATTAATTAAAAATAATATACTGCGTGATATATAATAAAACTAAAGAATAAATACAACATTAAAACGATCATACAAAATAATTCCCAATTTTATTAAAATATATGATAGCTATCTTATTTGTTAAATAGGAAAACTACTTTTTATTTAATTATTACGTATTATTTTAATGAGAGGAATAGAAACCTTTATATATATATTTGCTTATAATATAATTTACATTTGGATACTACCTTCTTATTAAAAGATTTATTA
Source organism: Plasmodium malariae (assembly GCF_900090045.1). Classification (NCBI taxonomy): domain Eukaryota; phylum Apicomplexa; class Aconoidasida; order Haemosporida; family Plasmodiidae; genus Plasmodium; species Plasmodium malariae. The sequence goes on along the minus strand of NC_041787.1, from coordinate 2,432,286 downwards.
AATTCGAATTAAATGGGTAAATAATATTGTTCATTTATATCTACTTTATAAAATTGTTCTAAGCTTAGTGCTATTATTTAATTATATTTTATTGTTTCAAGAACTATGACTTCTTAAAAAGACAATATTATCCTAAAATGTAAAACTACTTTATTTAATATATAATTTCTATAAATTATTTTAATGCACCTAAGTCAATAAAAAATCAAGTGCGTTATATATATTAATTATTTTCATTGATTCCTTAATATAGTAAAAAAAAAAAAAAAAAGAGGCATTTTATATGATGTGGTGATGTGTATTCTTGAACGTATGATAATTATAATCATAAATACTGTTATATTACTTAATCTATTATCAAGATATACAGAAATATTTTAATGATACTGATAATTTAAATTTTCACTAATTCCATCTGTGAAGAACAGAAAAGAAAAAAAAAAAAAAAAAGAAAGTGAATTTAAATTAAGATTTCCATTTATACAATTTTTTCCTGAGATATCATGCATACTATTGCTCAATATTTCCACAATATAATTTAAATTATCCCTTAAATTCCTCTTTTATAAAAAAGCTTGTTCGTTTATAAATTATTAATATACTAAAATGATTAATATGCATTTGAACTTGTGACACAACCTTGTTAACAATTGTAAATATACTATAGTTTTTAGCTTCTTAAATTGTTTTAAAATATATTTAAAAAAAAATTATAAAAATAGAAAGTTTAAATGAAAATAGAAAATGTTTATATTTGTTTGCATATACATGTTTTGTTTTCTACATTTCCGTATAAAAATAAACACAAGTTAAGAAGTAGAATATAAAGAAAGGAGTTGCAGAAAATTTTTTGTTATGATATGCATTTTAATTCATTAAAAATGAATATATATAGGAAGATTAAATATTTGTGTTAATTCTGGATAAAAATCTGACATGTAAAACTTAATAATTTCTGTTACAAATGTTTTTTTTCTTTTTTATATTATTTTGAAAAATTAAAAAAATATATATACATAATACTAATTATTTTAAGAACGTATTTTAAGATTTAATATTAACTAAAAGGTAAAAGGAAATAATAACCTTAGTTTATATAAAATTTTATTATCTTTATTATAAATTTTGCAATGCACAATTTTCCATTATTATTAGAGTCAAAATATTTATATTAATTAACATATATTTTTTATATTTTAAAAAGCCGCTAAGAAACTATTAGACCAATCTTGGCATATACACAAAAAAACATATATAATCGCATAAACGCAAAAATAATTATGCTTACTTATACCATTAAGGTATAAAATTTGATTTATATTTGTTCCCCTTATTGGTAAATGGGCATTTACTTATGTATAATATATTTACAGAATATTGTTATGAATAAAAAAAAAAAAAAAAGACGATGAATATCTGTAGAACAACTGTTTATAACTCATAAATCTTAATTCATTGGTAAGATCACTTAATTTAAATAAAAAAAAATTAAATTAGAAGCACAATAAATATTTATAACTTTTCCTTAAATATATGTTTAATTCTTATATAATTTAATTAAAATAACATTGTAAATAATCAAAATATCAAGTATTGCAGCCTTTAATTACAATTATATACAATCCTCAATATTCGTAATAAACTCTTAATAATTCATTCTTAAAAATAATATTATTTTATTAATTATTTATAAATTCATATGTAAAATATTCAAATTTTTAGACATAAATTAAAAACGTTTCTGTAGTAGAAACTCATTATAATACGATTATAGCAATAACATTTATAATAAATATTAAATAAAATTTATTTGTTACTAAAAAAAAATTTAAATACGTTAATTTCGTTGTAATTATACATAAAAAAAGACCTTTGTAATTAATGTAAAACAAATAATACATTATTATTAATTAATCCACAAAACAATTATTTGATAATAAATGAAATTAAAATGGAATATAGGAGTATTTTTTAATGCTAAAATATGAATTTTCATATTTATTTAACGAACTAGTGATAACTTCATGCTTATATAAGAATTTCATGGAACACACATATATATATGTATTTATATACATACAAATATAAATAAATAGATGTCTATGTATTACGCAGATATAATAAATTATTTTAAAAAAAATCTTTAAAAATCAAATTTTGAAAAATAAAGTAATCAAACTCACTAGGAGTTAAGATATATATTTTATATAAAAATAGGTGCGCACAGATAAGTGATGTTATACATATTTAATATTTGTTTGTACATCTCTTATGTATGCAAAATTTTTAAGAACAGTACATATATTCCTACTCCATAGTAAAAGTATTCCTTACCAAAGAAACTAACTCATTGTAAGAAAGTTTATAATTATTTGCTTTCATCATTTTATATTTTACAATTTTTACAAGAACATAAAATAAACCTACTAAAATTAAGAGACCCACAAATCCTAATACAAGAGAATTTACTATTGAAAGTGCCTTTAATATCGAACTTTCTTTATAAATTAATGAAATTTTTGATATAAAAAGTATAAATCCTATAAATAAAAGTGAAAGGTGTGGAGTAAATAATAAAGCTGTCTCTTTATATATCAATTTAAGTGCAGCTTTTCTATTAATTTTCATTCTATACTTAATTTTATCTATGGAATCTAATTGATTGAATATTTTCTTCTCAAAATATGTATCTAATCTATTAATAAAAGAAGATTTTTTTATCGTAGCTACTTTAGCCCCTTTATCCGTAATTATTGAGTTATCTATTAATTCCTCAATTTCTGATTCATTGTCTCCGTAACTTTTATATATATCTTTTCCTTCAACATGTAATTTATTATTCCCCTCGTTATCAGATAAATATTCATTTAATATTGAATCAATTGAATCCTCTGATAATAGTCTATTAATTGTTACAGTTAAATGGTTATCTAACTTATACTTTTTATGCAATGTTTTATGATAGTTATTCTATATAAAAAAAAACGTAAACACTTATTATTTACAAGGGCTTATTATTTCCATAGTAATATAATAATTTAAAAACAAAAATACAAATGAAAGAAATACAATAAATATTATAATAATACCACATTATTCTTATAACAGCGTATCCAAATTAAAACAGCAAATATAAAGATTACACTAAAAAGGAGAAACTTAAAATATTGTTTCATTGGATACTTTTATAATGCTATTATATATTGACTAATAAAAATTTTAATTATATTTCAAATCCGATAAATGATAAAGAAAACTGTTCACATTATTGTATTTTATCTGTTTATTTATTTATTAGTTCTATTTTTACTTTAATAAATTTCATTTTCATATATAAACCTCATATTAAATATACAAAGGAAAAATAAATTTAAGATTGTTTTAATATAATTTACAAATGGTACATTAATGGAAAAAAAAATATATATATATCTTAAATATAATTTAAATAAAACTAAATAATAAATGTTTAAAATATTTAAATTAATTATTTAATGGTAAAGATATGCATATTCTTTTTTTGTCAGACTTTTCTAAAAAAAAAAAAAACGAATAATACAAAGATTAAATAAGATGAAATAGAATACAAATTTATTTAATCAATCAAAAGATTTTGCTTCTATTTAAAAGAAAGAATACCATATAGAAATTGTATACAAACATAAATTCAGAGAATAATTATGAGCTTTACGGGGTATTTAAGTAATAAATTTAATATTATGTGTGCTTCCTATAGTATTTTATTTTATAGTTTAATAATATTAATTATTAAAAGAATAAAAATTATAGAACTAAAATTTGAAGTTACAAAGTACATTTTTTATTATATAAAATGTACTTAAGTAACTAAAAAAATACATGTTCTTTTATAAACTACTATATATTAAAAAAATAAATTTTATGATTGCTAAAAAATATTTGATTATAGGTATATTTTTAAAAGTATAATAATAGTGATTATTATACTACAGTATAACGCTTATACAATATTACAGTTTGTGCCTAAATCAGTATACAAATTATTGTAATGTAGTAAAAAGTTTAAAACTTTATAATTTCTATATAATTTATTTTTTTTTAAGAACATGAATAAACAAATATTTAGAAAGATACTCGCATAAATAAAAAAAAAAAAGGTAAAAATAAATTTAATATAAAACAAAAGTATGCAATTTAAAAATATTTATAAACATAAAATATCACTACAGTGGTATTGGAGAAAACATAAATTTAACACAAATAAAAGGATGATAAAAAAAACTTTAAAATATAATAGTAGTTTTACTAAATTTTATAAAAGTGTCATTATTTAGAAAGAATTTATAATATACCATTTTATGTATGTACATACCATTTAAAGCATATTTTTAAGGGAATATATAAAAAATTAAATATTTTTATATGATGTAAACATTTCTTATAACGAAAAAAATAAATTATATCGTATTATTTTTATTCTATAGATTATAAGACACTGAATATTTATTCTCTGTAAAAAATAAATTATTATGAACGAAAGTAAAAGAAAAAGAAAATTTTGTAATAGCTTATATAAATTGATAATAAAAGATAAAAATTTACAAGTTAAAAAAAATAATAATATATTTAAAATAATTTTTTTTAATTATTATATCAAGTTGCTTTAAATGAATTGTATTTATATTACATTATATGGACTTATTGTAACACTTAGACAATTTTTTAGTACTCTACGCACTTATATTATTTCATAGACACATATTTCGAAGAAATAAATAATTGTTTTTACCCAAAAAAAGAATTAATACATTATTTATATTGGGGGAAAAAAAAATAGTATAAAACTTGTATTACAAAATAAACTTAAAAACATGTAAGTTCTATTTAATACAATGATGTTAATATGTTTATTTGTACACCTTTTCACATACTTAAGGAATAATTATTTTTTTTACACTATTTTACTCATTTCCATCTGTTTTGTAGAAATATTTATTGATTTTAAAACATAAATTTTTTCATAAAATCAAAGTATATTTACAAATATTTTCATCTTTTCTTAATGCGTTAAATATTTCTCATGGTATCTACCTAAATCGTAAATGAATTTTTTCTTTTGCATTTATATTCATATTACCACATTAGCATACTTCTATTTATATTTTATTACAGTATTGCATTTGGTAACTATATTTTCTAAATATCTCTATCATAATAGCATATCTTTTTTTTTGTATTGGATACAACATAGAAGATGTTATAATATATTATAAAAGTACTTATTTTTGAATTGTATGTTTACAATGTAATAGACCTGTCATGTGCATATTCAAATAAAATTTTATTAACAAAATTTGTTATTAATTTTGTAATATTCTTATTATAAAAATATAATATTTCTTCACCCAGATTATTTCTAATAGTTTTACATCTGTGAGCACAAAAAATTATATATTTTAATTGTATCTAAAGTGAACAAAAATATGTTCATACATTCTTGTATTTTTTATAATAGTATTTTTTCCTTTATTTATTCCTCTGATGACATTTATTTTTTTAACTGTATTATTATATTCAGAAGATAGGCAACTTACTCGTACGTAATATATATTTGAGTTTGTTTATCTAACATAAAAATTACAAAAAAAAAAAAAAGTAGACTGGGAACAGTTTAGTATTTCTTTTTTTTTTTTTTATAATATCATATTATATTAAAAAAAATTGAACATAAGCCTTATGTGTATTCCTTTTAATATACATATGATTTAAAACAGTTAATATTTCACGTGAAATTAGAACAAAGAATCTCATATAGTACGATTAGATATATGTAATCTCCCCCTTATTCTAATTTCTGATGTTTTTTTATAGTTCATCCTTATAATTCTTTCGATCAAATTTCATGGATGTTACATTTAATTTTTCTTTTTAATTGTATTTCCTTAAGTAACTATTATTCAAATGGGGTAAACAAATATAAAACAAAAATTTAAAACATATATAATATTTTTATTTTTAAATTAAAAAATTTTATAAAAATAAATCATATATAAAAAAATAAAATATTCGCAAATTTAAATTTAATTTGGGCATATTTTATTAAAAAAGAAAAATATGAAAAAACATAACATCAATCTAAAAGTATGAAACATAACACATAAAAAATTACAAATGGATTTTTAATATGTTTTCATTGTTATTAATTGACGTCTAGGGGTAACATCAAGATTAATTGTTGCTGTTTTAAACATTTCTGTTGTGCTTTCACTGGAATCTCCTTTTTTATATACTCTTTTAGATAAGAGTACATCTGAAAAATGGACTTAATAACATTTAAAACAGTTTCTTTAGTGTCCCCAAATATCATAAGAACAATTAAAATAAAAACATCACGGGGTATGCATTTTGTAAAGTTCATTAATATAATTTACATATATAAAATTATTTTTACAATTACTTTTGCTTACTCATTTTCATTCGTTAATGTTATTATATTTTATAACGTAATCGTGTAAATCTTTCATATATTTCTACTCGCACAAACTATAATTAGCGTTATAGTCAATTCCGAATTCGCGCATATTATATTCACTAATAATACTATATGCTAAGTATATAGGTTTATTAACAATTGTTTTACTATAAATATCATTCTGATTAGTGCTAAACCTTAATATTTATTATGACATAAAAAGTGTAAGGTGTGACTACTCTTATATAGACACATTCTAATGAAAAAAAAAGAATGATAAGAATATGGCTCTAGCACTGATAAGTAAACTCATAAAAAATTCCCAAAAAATGAAATGGAAAATTTTAAAAATACTTAAAATAAAGCATTCATATATAACGTTAAAGATATATAGCACTTTTAATATTACGAAAAAAAATTATAAATAAAGCTGTAAAAAGTATTATATAATTTATGGTGTACTAAGACAAAGATAATTGCCTTATTCAAAGGTTTTCAACATTAGTATATAAAAAAGGGTACATTAAATTATAATAATATATATATATATATATCATAAATTTAATTATTTAAAGGATTAAAATATGTATTTAATATTGAATTCACGTAATTACCCATATTTTCGCACAATTAAAAAGGAAGTATGTTGTAGATATAAAATTACTTAACCACTGTATATAAGGATGTTATATGTTAAATATATCACCTTTTCTCATAAATATAAGTTTTGTCTTACGCGAGAACAGCATACACGTACCTTTTTTACTTATTCATTATATAATAACTCAATGGTCAAGTAGCTTTTTCCAAAAAACATTAATTGACAATCATGGAAGATTTAAAATTCGTACAATTACTAAAATTAAAACGTAAAACTTACCAAAAAGACGTTACAGGATAAACAAATAATCCTCAAAAAAAAAAAAAAAAGAAAGGAAAAAAGCTTTTTACCATATTTTCTAATAATATGCTATTAAACTTTATTCATCAATTTTAATCTATTAACGATGTAAAAAATAAAAACAATATATAATACATATATTTACAAAATTTCAATTTAACTATATAAACTTAATTAATTTTGTCAAAAATTGAATTAATGTCGCAAGTAAAATATTAAAATAATACATGTTTTCAACTCTTCATATAATTCTAAGGATCTAGAATCCCACTAGTACTATACAATTACAAATAATCTGTATTTAAAAATGATCTTATTTTATTATATATTTTTATAATTTCATATCTGTAAGATGCAAAAAAAAAATAAATATCAGTTAAAAAGATTTTTACATTAAATATGTTTTGTTGCCTATCTGTCATAAAACATATTTTATAGAATATATAATATTTTTTTACGTAAAAAAAAAAAAAAGTTTATATATATATATATATATTCAAATATGCCAATGCAACATACTGCATTCACTTTGTTTCATTAAGTACAAAACAAGACGCAATTATTTTTAATTTAGAGCTAATTGTGCAATTTTTTAATTCAAGATATAACCATTTAACATAAGAACACGATATAAAACAGAAAGAATAGCGCCTTAGTAAAAATATAAATTATAACATTTCTATAAAAATTATATGCATTGCGCTGCTGCATATCAATATTAACTCAAATACATATATTTTTCATAAAAACATTGATAGATACGCAAATGTCTGTATTAAATCATAATGTTTAATTAAGTTAAAACAATAGTATAAAATATAAATTTAAAAAAAATAAAACGTTAAAATTCAAAAAAAAGATAACATATTTTTACTTTAGTGCATCAATGAGACCATATGGACATTGACACATTTATAATATTTTAGCAATTATATGTAATTTTGTTAACTATATCTCCAAAAATATTGCATATATGACTTTACATTAAATACAATTTAACGGGAAGACGTATATTTCTTATTATTTATTTTACTCATCAAAGACTTAATTATATTATATTTTTCTTTATATTTGAATATCTTTGGAATATATATAAAAAGTTGGATAAAAATATAAGACGATAAGTTAAACAAATGATACCGGGGAAAAAGCTTCATTTGATACATCTAGAGTCACTTTTATAGTATACCAAAATTCTTCCATTGTTTCAAAATTTGCAAGTATCCTAATTCACGTAGTATGGGTAATCCCATTACCCACATTAATAAAAAATTAATCACACAAACTTTAGTTTTGTAATTTTTAAAATATATTTTTTTCAAAGCCATAATACCAATTCTGCCAATTTTTTTTTAAGAAAATTATCACATACTTTTTTTTTTGATGTATTTTTTTTTTAGAATCTAAATTTTCTCCAAAAATACTTGAATTACAATATATATTTTCTGCAGTGAACATAGCTATAAATAATAAACTATTAGATTGATTGTTTTTTCCTTTAGCCCCTTTTTCATTAATAGATATATCAGTTTCATAATTGTATCTCTTATTTGGTATCTTGTATCCTAACATTATGAAACTTGAATTCTTTTCTTTTTTATATTTTGTTAATAATCGATAATTTTTTGTGTCTAATTTTCTTTCATTGTTAAGCTTCTTATTCAGAGTTTAATTATACGTAATATAAAAACAAAAAAATAGATAATTATTATTTAAAAGAATAAATCATCTCGCTCTAAAAAATAGTATAAATAAAAAAAAAACAAAAAAATATAAATAATGTAAGTTTCATTAAATAATATTATCATACCACATTATTATTAAAAGTGTGTACCCATGTTAAATGGATAAAAACAATAATTTTTATAAAAAGTAAGAAGTTAATTTTTTATTCTATGATATAGGATTTGTATTTATGTAATACATAAGAAAAAAATTAACAATAATAGATCATTTTTATACTGGTAAGAGATACGATATTTATTCGAAATTTTTTTTTTTTTTGTGATTTTTACCTAAAAACCTAATAAAAAATATATATAAACTATGTTCTTTTTACAACGTTGTTCATAAGAAAAAAGCTTTAAAAATGTATCATTTTATTTCAAGTTATTTTTAAAAAAGTAACTTCAATTAAAATAATTTCATTTTATGTTCTTAAATAATCAAATACACATTGTAATTAGTTAATTTTTTTGTAATTAAATAATTTTTTTTATTAATCCTTTTTAAAATAAAACAAATTAAAAAAGAATATTTGATTTCCTATTATACTGAAAAATTCTTTTTATATAAAATATATGAAGCTTATATTACTAATAAATTATTGCTTTTATATTATCAGAATAATTCCTATTTTGGTTGATGCTTTCCTACAAGTAATTCTAATTCTAAAAACATTAAATTTTTGAAAGACCTGCTTATTTTTATTTAAAAATATTAATTATAAAAATGTAACAGTAATAAGAAATAAATAAGAAATACTTCATACAACTTTTTGTGCTATATTATAAAATGATTGTACTTTATCTTCTATTTTACTCTCAAAAATTTAAATTTATAAAAATTGTACATAAAAAATACGTATTTTAAAGGCAAATACAAACCGAATTTTTATATTTGCTTAATAATTTTTTTAAATTATAACTTTGAATTAAAATTTTCACCATTATTTCTAAATGAAATGCTTTTAATTGCATCAACTGAATTTTTTTTTCTTTTTAATTATATTTATTTACAAGAATATTAATGTATATATATAGGTATCACGTTGCAGTAAAATTTTTACAGAAATATTACAAGTAATTCCTACAGCTGAAAAATATTTCAAATGAAATAAAATTACAAATAAGAAAAATACCCTGGATGTATTATATGTACATAGCAAAAAACGAAGAATAAAAATATATTTTATTAAAATATATATTTTAATAATTCTTATGCTCACAATATTAAAATAAATATGGTATACCTTTTTTTTATTTTTTCTAATACATAATATCAGCTGCACATTTTAGACATATAGCTTAACTATTAGCTTGAATAATATAATATTTTGTTAAAAATTTTGCTTAAAGGAATTAATATGTTAATTTCAATTATTTCATTTCAATATGTATATTATCACATAGAAAAACTATGTATAAATTTAATTTACTTAAAGAATTATTATATAATATTAAAACTGCGTTATATTTCTCATAAAATATTGCACTTCCAAGGTTAAAATTAAGAAATTAAAAAAAAAAAAATTGTACAAAAATTAACCTCTAATATTTTTATTGTTTTAAATTGCACATGGAATGATCATGAAATTCAAGAAAAATGTCATTTAGTATCTTTTACTTGTCCCCATTGCCCCATTATTTTATTTTTTCATGAATTGTCCCTTTCTTCATATAAATATACTAAACACATTTAAGAAATTTATAATAATGTTTACATAACTCATAAAATAAGTTATTTAAAAATGTACGTCATATATAATTAAAATTTAGCTATATATTTACCACATATATATAGAATTCATAAGATTTATGAATTTTATTTTTTTTAAACATTTTTTAGAGGCCCTTTACTAATCGTTCTAAATGTATAAACTGCTTATATTTTTGTAAAATTAAAGTATCACAAGCAAATATTTTATATTCTTTATATTATATTTAATTTCCTCTATATCAATTAACTGCGTATTGAGCGAATTACATTATATATAGAAAAATTTACATATATTCATATTAACATTCCAATTTTTTTTTCAGTTCACTGTATATTGAATGTTTTGTTACTAGGTTGTTCTAAATAATTCATTTTTATTCCTTCATTATTTCTGTCTAATGGATAATATATATATTTATACATTTGCCATTGTTATTAAGTAAATTGTTTTCGATTAATTCGTAATCCTTTTTCATATTTTTTATAAAAATTTTATATTTTTTCATTTACACTCTTATGTATTATACTGAATATATGCTTATAATAATATATATTTTAATTAACATTTCAAGCAAAAATAATTTAATGATCTTATTAATGTGCTTTTTTTTTTTTTATGATTTTAAGTTATATATGCTTTTTTATTTACATCTATTTTTCTAACTTATTCATTATGCCGATATGATATATAATATGATGACAGTTTATAGAAGTTAGCATATATTTTTACAAGTGACGGAGAAAATACATTAGATCGTTTTAATTTTATCGTTATAGTTTAGAATTGGTCTTAGAAAAATTCTCTATTTCTTAAAATATTTATTTCATTCATATATTAATATAAGATATATAATCTTTTTATATAATTGTGTTTTTTATTAAGTTTTAATTTATTATACATTATATTAATGAAAATCCATATATAATGATTTATATACATCAATGTAAAACTTCGTGATATTCATTTACCGACGATGCTGTCCTTTATATTAAAATATTCATTTGTTGTATTATTATATAAGTATTCATATATAAAAACACAACTTTTATATATTATTTTAAAGAAAATATATATATAGGAGTAGATTTCTTTCCTCATTAATTTTGAGAAGAATGTTTATTTAATTTTTTTTTTTATTAGTTTCACAAAGTTAAATTAAATTTTCATTTACGAACATATTTTTCGTGTATTCCCTTCTTGAATAAACTCAAAATTTTGATATCCTCCAAAAATCCCTGTATAATTTTTGTTATTCATTTTGTAGCTCGTCATATAATATGAAACAAAATTACACCATTTTATTTTCGAAAAGTACAAAAAATCCAATTTAAAGATATATTCGAATTTTTTTTTTTGCACCGTCCATTAAATTATCAGTCATTTTCCCATTTCCCATGTAGCTGTTTTATCATTTATTTCATTAGAGTACATTAGTATAGCTTTTTATTTTTAATTTCATTTAACCTATTTTTTATTATATATTTTTATATCAATCCCAATGTATTTTAGTTTCTGAGTCATAGTACATAAGTACCTTTATAACAGTATTTCATTTCTGCACAAGCTATTTTTATGTAGTTACCCTTCACGTTTTTAAATTTACAATTAGTATTATCTTAGAGTACATTTTCTTTTTCTTTTTTTTTTCAAGAATAATATACAATAATGCTTCTGTTAAATCTGATAAAATATGCTCACAAAATATATGTTGATAGGGTGTAATAATCAACTTACATCATTTTATTTTTAAATAAATTTTGATAATGATACATACAATCATATCTATATCAATGTGTACCTTTTATATATCATGAAATTGTAAATTCTCACGAATCTATATAAGTTTATAAATAGAATTATTTATCTATGTACTAACCTTATGAAGTCCTCATTTTTTTTATGTACCCTTAATTCGTATAGCATTTAAACATACATAATGGAACTTAGAACATTCCATTAGTAGAATTTGATACAGTAAAAATATTTTTTCACATTATCAATTACTTCATATTTACCTAATATAAAAAGGTGAAGTATTTTTATAAAGTGCTAATGTACCTATAAAAAATTAATAATATTATTCAATAAATAATAAATTGTACACAATTTAATTAACTATTCTTAGAAGGGAGACAAAAAATAGAACAAAAAAAAAATACAAATATGAAGTTATATTTTAGTTAATATATATTTAACAAATGAAAAAAAATAAGAAAAAATATATTAAAAAGTTAAAACAAATTTTTAAAATTAGAAAATAAAATTTATAAAATTTTTCATATATAATCCTCTAAAAAATAATTTTACTTTAGTGTATACATATATATATAATTAATTTCGTCATATTCTCTCTTCGAGAATCGTCTAACACATTTTCTCATGAAAATTTATTTATATATTTTCCTAATTTTTTAATTAAAAATAACGCCTTTTATTGTATTTCTAAAAATTTTTATTATTAAATTTATTACAAAATATATGAAATATTTCTAACATTTTTATATTCTCTAATATAAAATTATTTGTATATATAACTCAATAGAATTGCATATCCTTTTTTATATTTATATATCAGTCATTTCCTATGCTTTAGCTGTTCACCCTTGTTTATTTCATGCTCATATGTTTTATATTATATTCAATTTCTTACAAATTTCCCATGTTTATTTATATTACCTTTCCTTATCCATTACATATTGTTATATCAGTGTGAATCTTGTTTTTTGACAAACTTTAATGTGTTAGTTTTTTAATATATACATTTATTTTTTTCATTTTCTCTGTATTATTGAGGTTTTTGTTTTTCTTAAATTTTCTTATTATATAAAATTAAAGATCAATTCTCATCTGTATTCCCTTTTAAAAAGGATTTCGTAAAACATTATACTTTATTGGTAACATTACCTTAAGAATACTCATGCATATAATAACGCTCAAGTATTCTAATGTTCTTCGTATGTCTACGCCTAGGTGCTGAAATTTTTCCAAAGATAACTGTTGGATAGTCATCATAATCGTCATACCTAATTCTTTTTCTTGTCGATTTCCTACTTCGTATGCGAGACCGAAAGGGCGTAAACTAATGTACAAACATAAAATATATATAATATGTTTATTTTGCAATTTTGTTTTTTTTTCCTGATAATTTATAAAAATTTGTATACAGTATTCATATTTATTATATAAATTAATATATACCTTATAGTAAATCAAAAAAAGCATCAATATTCCTACAACAAGACAAGCTGATATTCCAACACGAAAAAAAGTGGACGTTAAAATACTACTTGGGCTTTCTTGAATATTCAAATAAGAGGGGATTTTAGTCCCACGTGCTATTTTAATTGTCGATATTGGTAAAAATCTCTCTATTCTTAATCCAAGAGTCCCAGTTGTACGTACATCCGGTTCTATACAGGATACTCCCTTTCCTTTATTCAATAAGGAATTCACACATACACTTTCATTGCGAGCACTTGTAATTTCTCTTACATTCTCTGACGCTAGAAGAAATGGTGATATCTTAATTCCGTATTCTGTAGTATCGTGATGATTTACTTTAATGTTTCTGGTTCCACTTGCTCTTTCGTTAACTTTACCTTGTGCAGTAACATCTCCTTGTGACGATAAGTGTTTCGATTGTGGAGATCCTAAACTCTCGACTGATCCATTCGCTGTATGTTCGATACCTCTAATGCTATCTTGTGGTGCTTTTCTAGCTACAACACAATGAGTTTTTTGTCCAACACTCAACTTCCCTGAGCATATAAGAAACTGGAAAGCTGGGTCTCCATCTTGGAATTTATTAGAATCAGCTTGATATACACCTTTTGGGGATTTTTCTAATTTATTCTTTCCTTTTTGAAATTTATCATTTATTATATCCAATAGTTTACTCGGGTTATATTGATCATCACAATTAAAATATTCGCAATTTTCTACTTCATATCCGTAGAGAGAACAACAACTAGAATAATTTTCTTGATATATTTTCTTTATGTAATTAATATATTCATTATAATTTTTGTTAGTTTTTTTATCTAAACATTTTGTTCTCAGATAATCATAATTCTTAAAATAATCGTGCATATCTTTCTCTATATTGAATTCATATAAATTTCCATAATAATAATTGCTACAAGGACATATATTTGCCTTATTGTTAATGTCATTTCCTTCAGTGGAAATTTCATTAATAAAACTGGAAACATTAATGCTATTTTCTTTATGTCGCATCAATTTTCTTATTTCATCATATATCCAGTAAGTAAAATGCAGGCAACAGTCTTTACAATTACTACAATTCATATTCTCTCTTTTATTCATTTTTCGTAAATTGGCTAATACCATACACTTTAATTTTTCAATATTACTTTTATCATCACATCCAATATTAGAAGTTTTTGAGTTGTCCCCCTCATGGAAATCTTCATATAATTTTTTTGCAGGTGAATCTTTTAAAAGATCATCCTAAAAATTGCACCAAAAATGTAAATTATGTAAAAACATAAATCTTTGTTTTATAGAATATTCTACTATTCTTTAAGAGAAATAGTATCTTTAAATTTATATCATGAACAAATTATTAAAATATATTACCCATTCTTTCTTATATTGAATCGTCATTGTATTTAAAAAATTTCTAATTGAATATAACAACAAAGATTATTGTAAGTATGTATTTGTAAGAAACGAAATAACATAATTTACTCATACATCATTTATTTATAACAATTTTAGAATCTTAACATATATTTTTATATCAAATATTGCTTTTCTAATTTTAGATTAGAATTAAATTAAAATAGCCTAATTCATTTCACATAAATCAAGCGTTTTAAATTTTTTAAAAATTGTAATAAAAATTTATAATAAGATACTCCATGTAAAACAAAAAATCATATATCATATTACTGTTATACATACTTTTATTCTATAAACACATGATATATAATAATACTATTAATACTCAATAGAAAAAAAAAATTATTAATATATTCCACTACGAAAATACAATTTGAATTGAAACAATTAATAATTCTATATAATTTTAGAAAATTTTATTTACAGTAGAGAGATATTTCGTACAAAAATGATAAATATTATTAATTAACAAATTATAACTGCTCTTTTAAATTCAAAAGGCACTGCTTTAACTATTCCTTTAATTTTCTTTTAGCAGTAACAATATTACTAATTATTATTACATACATTTTCTACAATCATACTACAAGTATCATATATGAATAATTGAAAGAGAAATAAAATTTACATTACTATATATATAATAAAGAAAACAAACATTACTAAAAATAGTGTACAAAATACATATAACCCATTAATTTTATTAAATAGAATTTTCCCAATATGTAATATCCTCATTTTATAATTTCAGAGTGTTCTCCTCTATTTCTCTACGTATAAAAATTGTACAAGTAATGCAAAATTTTATTTTGTTTTGTACTTCATTTATCAATATGGCGTGTACCTATTTCATTTAGTAGAATGTTTTTATATATAATCTATATATACAATATAAGTGGATGTTCTAATTAATTACCAAAATGAAATATAAAGAAAATAATATGTTTACTTTTGTTAAACATATATAATAAGAATAACGCTATCACTTTTATATTTCTAACATAATAACATTACAGTTACAAATTTAATTAAAAGAAAATTCATATACTATATATGATCAGTATGGTATGTGTTAAGTAATGAGAATTTAATTATTAAGTTTATTTTATTTTTCATTTTTCGTAATGTAATTATTATAATAAAAGATACAATATCTACGAATAAATGTATTTTACTAGATATACCATCTATTTGCTCATATTTGATAATCCTTTTGTATCTTAATATAATTTAATTTCAAAAAAATATTAAAAAGAAAAAAAAAATTGTAATTCTTACACTACTATGATAGAATATATTTATAATAATAGTCTCAAATATGTTTTTTATTATTATTATTTTTTTTTTTTATGGAACATTTTTCATTCAACTCTGTTGGGATAATTGTATTTTTACATTTTTAATGATTGACTAAAAAATGTATTTTGATTGAAAATTTTGAAATTTAAGAATATATTTGTTATTTTATTAATTATATTTCTTACTAAATGTGTTATTGTTTGATTATAATTTTACTTATAAGAGGAAATAGCATTGTTAATTTTGTTTTCTTTTTCTTTTATACATTAATTCTCATATATAAATAATGTTTATTATTCTGCACAATTCATACATTCCAAAACTGAAATGAACTCGTTAAATTCACGGAAGTATAAAATAATGTATAATTAAAATAATTTCATATATATATATATATTTTTTTTTTTTTTTTCATTAAAATTTATGAAATCCTTTGCGCTTGCATAATTCTATAAATTATAGCATAATGCAATAATTGCTTTTTAATAATCGTAACAGTTTTAATAAATAACAAAAAATACATTTTGATAAAAAAATTATAAAAATATATAATGAAAATAAAGGCATAATTATTATAGTAACTTTCACTTTATAACCGTATTATGCTAACAATTTTAATAATGGTAAGTTTTCAATATTCGTTTTATATATAACGAATGTTTATAAAAACATTCTTCTATTTTTATCGTTTTGCATATATTGTATGAGTATTGAAAAGTATTTTTCCCTTTATATAATTATTTCACTATTCTTTCTTTTTTCTATACATAATTCGAATTTATGAATAATCTGATATTTTTGAACATATTTTATTCATTTTGATATTGTAAAGTTAAATTAGATATATTGTTAAATTAAATATATTTAGTATACGATGAGCAAAAATATTATAATTTACATAATTTATTTTCACTACATTTAAAATATATATACTATTTTTAAAAAATAAAATAATTTATAGTAAAATTATGAAGTGACTATGAATACATTGTATTAATATTGTAATAAAGTATATGCTATAATTCTGACGTTATTAAAAATTTAAATAAATTTATCATCTACAATTTTAGTCCAAAGGGAATACACTTACTTCTTTTGGAGTTACTAAAAATTCTGACATTTGTATTCCGTTATTCTTGTTTATAACTTGTTCTTTTATTTTTATTTTTTACTTTATTTTTTTCGTTTAATTCTTTTTATGTATATTCCTACTTAGGTAATTATGTTTTCTCTTTTAAAGAACTTTAAAAAAAAATAAAATAAAACAGCAAATTAAAAATACTTATTTATATATAAATTAATACATTAGGGTTTATCGTTAATTTACTTAGAAAATTATAGTTCAGAAAAATATATAGTATATTTTGGAGTTAATACATGCAAGAATGAAATCCATAATGTTATAAAACATTATGAATTATAGGTACTAAAAAACAATTATATGCCCATATATTATATATGTATGTGGGGGTATACGTGTTGAATATTTTAATTAATGCTTTTTATTAAGCCTTCATTTATATAAAGTTTTCATCTCTTATTTCAGTATATGTTTTTCATGAAAGTTGTATTATAACTATAATCTAAAAAAAATAATCTTTATTTTCCACAAATTATAATATTACAAATTAAGGGTAACACCTGTTATTATCTTCTTATATAGGAGGATATATGATAAAAAATATTAAATTAAAAGTGACATTATGTTAAAGGTAAGAATTTTATAATGAAATAATTGGATACATTTATTCTTATTTTTAATAGTGTGTAGATATATATAGAAATCTTTTAATTTTGTTCATTAAATATTCAGAAGTATTTACATGGATCTAGAAAAAATAATAAATATTTTTCTCTCCACATGATCGCTAGCTTCAATATAATTAGGTATATACTAAAAGGAAAGTATATTCTGTTTAAAAACGGCAGCATAATGTAAATAAGATGATTATTAAAATTTCAGTTGTATATTATCAATGTACAAAAATATAAATTGGGGCTTAAACCCATACATTTTACTTAATCCAAGATACATAAATACTGAAATTACTACACTGTAGACGAAAAAGAAACATGAATACTTAACAGTATTATATCTCAAAATAACTATGAACAATGTTATTATATTTACAATTAATGCGACAGAAAGTTTATAATATATGGTGTTACACACATTCATACATTTCGAAGAAAGAAAGAAACTAATGTAACTCCAGCATTAATTAGTGAACTCCTAAAAAATTACAAAAAAAGTAAAATGGTAATTGTGAAAAAAAATTAAAAAATGAATTTCCCACTAAAGATAAAGTTAAAAGGTTTTCTTTATAATAAGAAAATTATTATTAAAATAAGTTATAGCACCTATTTTAATTAATTATGAATAAACATAATTATAACTGTCTTATTCAAAGAGCTTGGATAATTAAGCATAAATAAGTCGTACAATGAAATATAGTAAAAAGGAGAAAACAATAATTATTATTAAAAGGATCGAAACATACATTTAACAATATGTGATCAAAAATTCTGATATTTCGTATATTTAGAAAAGATAAATACTGTAGTTGTAAAATTACCTAAACATTTCAATTAAGAATATTATGGTTACTCCAAATCTCATTTTGTACGAAAAAAACATGTCTGATATAAGAACAGTATGTTTGTATTGTTTTCATTTATTTCCAAAATTTTTATTCAGTGCTTATGTAATTCCTCCAAAGAAATATTATTTCGCAATGTGTATTTTAAAATTAATATCAATTAGTAAGATGAAATAAATTTAAATTATACCACTGAAATGTTTTATGATAAATGCATAATATTGTAAAAATATATATATCATATTTGCTATAATTATTCCTTATATATATATATTATTTATATATAACAAGATATTTTTTTATAAAGTACAGCAAAAATTAATATTAACAAAGAATAAACAAAAATTTAAACATTTTATTAGAATTATTATTTACATTAATTCCACTTTCCTTGGGTACGAATAACCCTATAAGCTTGTCTAATATTCTCTACGCCCTACTTGTACTTTTACAAAAAAAAATATGAATGTGTTATTTCATTAAGTACATAATTCATTTTGTTGTGCATGTAAATTCTGTAATTAAAACATAAATTAGTATTATATTATCATTTTCATTTGAATCTATAAAAAATTCAGTATAATAAAAAAAATTGATATATTAAGATTGCTCACAAAAAATTTACTTGGGAAATATTATACATTATACTTATTTAATTAAGCCTTGTACAAAAGAATACCGTAATTTTTTTAAAAGTCCCCATTAAAACTTATCTAACAAAGTAAATTGTCACCATGTATTTATGAACTAGCTATAAGAATAAATACATATATTTTTTTTTTTCAATTTTTATTTAATAAATAAGCGCTATAAATAATAAAGAGTTACAAATTTCCAACATACACTGTATGTTTTTTATGTTCGCCTAAAATAATATTAATATTGTACATAATGTACTTATATACATGAAAGGTGACAAAAATATATATGTAAATGTCTTTATACTGTTGCGTGATTATCGATGGTATATATTAATTTTCATTATCCCCTAAGATAATTTATATTACAGATATACAACACATTTTTAGTAATTTACTATTATGAAATAGAAAAAAGAAAGCATTTATACATATTTTACTGATATATGATTAGATTGCGTTCACTATTTTGATTTTTTAATAAAGTAAAAAACCAAAAAATATATACAGTATATTAATTTATAAATTTTTATTATAATATATATTTAAACAACTCCGCAGTGTTGAAGTATCACCACAAATAAACATAATAAAAAAATAATAAATGTTTTTAACTCTTCATTTAATTGTGAAAATTCATAAGTTCGAAGTTTTTTAGCAATTATAAATAACACATATTTAATAAAGATATTATTTAATTACACATCAATATTTTCCCTTTTAAATCATTCAAAGAGAACTAGGGGTTTGTGACAAAGACACTTACAATATATATATTTCGTAATATTTATATCATAAAACTATATTATAGAATAAATATTAAGTTTTTATTAAAAAAAGATATATATTTATGTTCCAATGCAACAAAAAATGTTCATTTCGTTTCATTAAATACATAAGAGGACAATTGTATTTTTAATTTAAATATAATGATACTATTTTTTAATTGTATTAACAAATAATAACTTATTACAGGAATAAGATAAAAATAAAATTATACTTTTCAGTTACCATTATAAATTAACACAATATTTAAATAAAATTATATGAAATGTTGTTTATACATATTAATTTTAACACACATGT